>NW_026946839.1:0-222745 GCF_910591565.1 Cydia splendana | reverse complement strand
GTTGGGCAGCAGTCGACAGTCGACCCAGAGCCGAGGCGGCGCCCACTATTCGGGGAGCTAATTGTGAGAAATGCTCCTCGAAATTCCAGTTTTTGTCCAGGATGATACCTAGGTATTTGATGTGGGGCATTACCCGGACCATCTTGCCGCTCACAGGGAGGACTGTCCCGGCTGGGAGTCTCCAGCCTCTCTTCCCGAAGACGATAGCCTCCGTTTTGGACAGGGCCACCTTTAGGCCCAATGCCCTGATCCTACTGACCATCAGGTCAGATGCAACGGCGGCCTTCCTGAGGGTCTCCTCGAACTGAGCTCCCCTGACAGCTACCATTGTGTCATCCGCGTAGCAAATAACAGTCGTCCGGGGAAGTAGAGTCGCTCTGATGGCCCAGTCAAATCCTATGTTCCACAACAGGGGTCCAAGTACAGACCCCTGGGGAACGCCACAGGTCATTGTCCTCTCTCTTCTTCGGCCACCTCGCTCGTTGTAGAGCACTACCCTTTCGGTGAGATAGTGCCCCACAACCCTTCTGAGATAAAAGGGCACCCCATGATAGCGAAGCGCCTCTTCTATCACTGAGTACGGAAGGGAGCCAAATGCGTTTGCGATGTCCAGTGACACCGCCACCGCTCCCTCCTTGTTTTCCGTCGCGTACTCACAGAAAGCCTTGAGGGTTTCTAGTGCGTCAATAGTGGATCGTCCATTCCTGAACCCGAATTGACGGTTCGACACATTGGGGCCCATATCCTCTAGATGCCGGATGATCCGGGAAGCAATAATACGTTCGAACATCTTCCCGGTTTGATCCAGCAATGCTATAGGCCTCCATCCGGAAGGAGAGTCTGCTGGTCGACTTTCCTTTCGTAGAAGGCAAAGCCTGCCCTCTTTCCAACACCTGGGGAAAAGCCCCGTCTTCAGACAATCGTCGAACAGGTTTCGCAGGCGGTTTCCCAGATGACCCAGCACAACAGGTATGACACGGCCGGGGACACCGTCTGGTCCTGGAGCCTTTTTACATCCTTTAAGCCGATAGATTGCCCTTTCGAACTCGCCATCCCCGAGTGAGGGCACCATGGTCGGCTCCAACGACTCTTCTGCAGGGACAGACATTCTTGGGGGGATGAATTCAGGAGCCAGTGGAAATAAGCCCTCGACTACTCTTTGGAGGCACTCCGGCTCCAACGAGTCCATGGCGGGAGCGTGCCGTATCTTGTTGCGAACGATTCTATATGGCCGCCCCCAAGGATCTTTATCAAGTGTAGCCAAGAATTCAGCATGAGCATCGTCCTTAGCCTTAGCTATTGCAATCGACAGAGCCTCTTTTGCCTCTTTGAGGGCTCTGTGCAGATGCTCTTCCTCTTCCGCCGTGTGATGCAGCGAGTGTACTCTCGGCGGGCTCTGTTACTGATACAGCGGAGGGCTGCGATCTCTTCTGACCACCAGTACACTTGCGTCTTTCCAGGCGGAGGCCCAGCTCTACGCATTGCTGCATCGCACACTGTGGTGAGTGACATACGGAATTGCAGGGCCCTACTTTGTACATCTTCTGTGCGATCAGGTGACGGGGCTCGCCACACCTCTATCATAGCGGCCTCCTCCGCTGCGTCCCTGTCAAGACTCGCAAGGCTCCATTTGGGGAAACGGCCTCTCCTCCCGGGCCGTTCAGGCAGATCACCCGTTTGCGATTTCGAGACCCTCATTCGGATATATCTGTGATCAGAGAGGGACTCGACGTCCTCCAAGACTCGCCAGTCCGAGATGCGCGCAGCGACGACAGGGGATGCGAACGTCAGGTCCACGATGGACCCTCCCTGCCGGCGCACGCAGGTGTTGACATTGCCCTTATTTATAATTTCGAGTCCCACGGTTGCTGTCCAGTCTCGTAGAACCTCCCCTCTCGGACATGTTCTCGGGGAGCCCCAAGCCGTACATCTGGCGTTAAAGTCACCCAGTACAATCACAGGTATAGGTGCTGCTCTACCAACTACTTGACCGAGCACCTCCAAGAAGTGCTCGAACTCCGACAACGGTCGATTGGGGGAGAAATACACCGCAACTAGTATGATGTCCCCCCATTTAGCCATCGTGTACCCCTGACCACTCTCTATTTTTGATAGCGGGGGATGACCGCTCGTTGGAGGCACTGTAATTGCCACTAGCCTGTTATTGTCTCCTACCCAATTAGGTAGGGTAGGGACGTAATATGGCTCCGCCACGACAACAGCGCTGGTTCCCCACTCCATCATGTGCTGCATCAAGAGGTCTTGAGCGCGGAGGCAGTGGTTAATATTGCACTGTAGCACCTCGAACTGTTGTGTTAAAGGAGTTATCGGCATCACTGGACCATGTGTTGTCCCTCATCCTGTGAAAATGGCGCCCTGTTGGTTTCCGTGGTCCTGCCGGTCACCTGTCGCCCTCGAGTGTGTGGTGGGGCGCACGAAGGGCCCCCCATTACATGGCCGGCCGGGAGTTTAGCATGGTAGCACACTGAGCACCACGCTTTTGCTGCCTCACACTCCTTTGTTATATGGCCTGTTTTGCCACAACGATTACATAGGTCAGACCTGTCCACCGGAGAGGGGCAGAGCGCCCTTGTATGTCCCAGTCCCATGCACCGGAAGCATCTCACGGGGAGAGGCTCCAATGCCTCAACACGAGCCGATGACCACCCGATCAATAGTCGACCCGCTGCCATCACCGTTTTGGCTGCTGTGACTGGGCAAGTAACAATTACTGACCCAGTGCAGTTAGGGGCCATGCGTATTTTGCCCACTTTGACCTGCCCGTGTGAGCACTTTCCTATTTTTGCAATCTCAACGCCAACGGCCTCCACTGTTGCGGCCTCGTCAAGACCCGATACTCTTATTTCCGCCGTTTTAACAGGACGGCGCACTTCGGCCACTTCACCGACCAGCTCCTTGAGCTTCTCAGCAAGATTGTCAGCTGCAGTGTCGCTATCCGCTCCCGGAACTTCAATTAATCTGGCCCCGGCCGCCGTGCTTCTGACCTTCACGTGATCGATACCCACTGAGGCAAGTTTCAGAGTGGTCACTATTCCCATAACTGACTTGTAGTCAGTTTCTACTCCTGGCTTTAAGGTGACTACAACTGCTGCCGATTTAGGTGCGACAAGCTTAGGTTTCGGGATTGCCGGTTGTGCCATCTTTGAGGCCGGGGTAGTTTTCGATTGAGATGAGAGAGACTTTTGGTTTTTCTTTTTCTTTTTTCTCACAACCTCCGAGAATGTATCCGGAGGTGGATCCGTCAAGGGAGCAGCCATTATTGGCTGACTTTTACTCAATTCCTTAACCCCCCGTTTATTCTTCGCAACAGCTGGGCCAGATCTGGCTGGAGGCATGAGAGTTGACCCTGTTGTAGCCTCTTTACTTACAGTGGGTGCTGCCTTTACGGCAGAGTTAACAACCAACCCTCGTTGTGAAACTGGGGCGCTGTCTCCCATTTCGTACTCATCCTCTTGGTTGCCCTGGGGGGCAGTAGCTTTAGCCCTTCTTCTATCGGCTGCTAGCGGAGGACGTACTATCGGCGCCGGTGGAAGCAGGCTCTTAACCTCTCCAATTCGGGCATTAATCATGTTGCCAATCGAGACAAGAAGCTCCTTCTTAAGGTCCTCTTTGAATTTAAAGAGCGCGTCTTCCGTTGCTAAAGTCGGTGCGTCGCCAGAGTTCTCCGACGCCGAGGTCTTCCGCTCAGAAAATGCTGTGCGCAGTGCTTTGGTTTCACTTTGGAGGGCGGCCAGCTCTTCCCGCATCCTCTTGTTGTCTGCCTTAAGCCTTCGGATGACATCTGATTCCGAATGTCCTTCCTCTATGTTATCGGCGACGTCAATAATTTTCGCACAGGCAACTTTCATGCGGCCCCATATGTCTCCTTTTAAATTTTTGGATTTCAGGCCTTCCGCAAGAACTACGTTGGCGTACCGCCGCAGTTTGACAAAGTTGTCCTCTACTGGGGAGACCTCTCGATTCGGCGTGTCCTTTTGTGACGTCCGGAGCGACTTTCTGGAGGGGTTCAGGAGATACGCTGATGCTTCACCAGGTTCCCTCTGAGATTTGGCGTCTGTCGGTCTATGCTTCGCTTTAGCGATTCGGAATTTAGAGCGGGTACGCCCTCTACCGGCCGCATTAACTTTAGTCCCTTTCCAAGGAACAAAGTCCTCATCTGTGCTGTGCGCTTTCCTCTTCAGGGAGGTTGCCCTCTGGCTCTGTAAGATCTCCTCTATTTCCATGTCACTGTACTCATCGTCAGACCCAAACAGAGCCTCAGATATGTTTTGGAAATGGGGTTGGTCGCCTGATTTATTTGTTGAATCCCCATTCACGTCCTTCACGGAGGGATCTGGTGAGATCGTTTTGTCGCCTCCTAACAGCTCCACGCGTCCCTCAGGCACCGGTGTTTGGCTTCTGAGCCCTGACCGTGTTCCCTTCCTTACCGTGGTGACAGCGCTTGGCGCTCGCACGGTTTCTGATCCCGTCTCCAACACCGCTTCAAGAAGAAGCTCGCTCTGTGAAGAGCCGTTTTCATGTTGCCCCTGAGAGAGGGCGTTTTCTAAGTTTGTTTTATTAATTTCAGATTCCATTGAATTCCCACGAGTAGGGGAGACTAAAACTCCACAGGGGCAGAGATCCCCGTACCCAAGCTGTGGCCCTATATACGCTGTGAGGTCGGGCGGTATCACAGGTTTGGCCACTAGTGACTGATGCACACCCCAGCCGCTCTAAAAAGAGCACCCCCGCACGGTGAACCGCCATGCGAGGGATTGTGGTTTTTTATTGAGGTTATCTCCTCTTGACCCGGCCGACCAAGGCAAGGCCCTCGGTCCCATCAAAGGCAGCTAGACATGACAACAACACCTTATCATTTGGGATAACGAGTTTCGGGACAGTGGCCGGAGCCTGTCCACCCGGTTTCTGCACCGAAAGCAGGTAAACCCGTCCCTGCTCTTGGTAGTGTCTCTCACTCTTCGCCTGCCCGGTATGGGTAGCCCTGTCCGGTATAGCCTAGAAGATCACAGAGACACGCCAAGAGCACCCCCCCCCCCTCCCCCGGGATTCCCCCGGGTGTCGAGTTATTGGCAGCACCAGTAAGCAATCCCACGCAGGAGATCACTTACTGTTGCCCCCAGGGCGCACCAGCCATAAGCCATTCCCTTGACTGCGGATCCGCGAGGATCAACAGAAATTGGAATGGCCCAGACCCTCGTGGAGGTTACCCGACCTAGCGCCCCTCGCAGTTCTAACCTAACTTAACCCACTTTTCTAGTAGCAGTTGGTTTCCGTAAAGGTCGCAGTTCTAACTTAAGCCACTTTTCTAGTAGCAGTTGGCTTCTGTGAAGGTCGCAGTTCTAATCTAACCTAACCCACTTTTCTAGTAGCAGTCGGTTTCTGTAAAGGTCGCAGTTCTAACCTAACCTAACCCACTTTTCTAGTAGCAGTTGGTTTCTGTGAAGGTCGCAGTTCTAACCTCACCTAACCCACTTTTCTAGTAGAAGTTGGTTTCTGTAAAGATCGCAGTTCTAACCTAACCCACTTTTCTAGTAGCAGTCGGTTTCTGTGAAGGTCGCAGTTCTAATTCTAACCTAACCCACTTCGCTAGTAGCAGTTGGTTTCTGTAAAGGTCGCAGTTCTAATCTAATCTACTTTTCTAGTAGCAGTTGGCTTCTGTGAAGGTCGCAGTTCTAACCTAACCTAACCCACGTTTCTAGCAGCAGTTGGTTTCAGTAAAGGACGCAGTTCTAACCTAACCTAACTCACGTTTCTGGCAGCAGTTGGTTTCTGTGAAGGTCGCAGTTCTAACCTTTTTTTTTTTTAATTAGGGGGAAATGCATTCCGCATACCACCCGGGTGCGGGGGGTGACCCGAGTGGTTATGTGGGACTCCCGACTAGGCTAATGAGGCCCACGGTATACCCACTAAAAACCCCCCATATGCCGCCTCGCCGCCCTATTGGTGGGGTTACAGGAACGCTTGCGTACTCATCCGCGACCCCACCGGCGGCAGCTGCCCACGAGCGGCTCCTTCGCGAATGCCCGAAGGCCCTTCACGCTAGGCGCGCCAGATGGTTTGACGCGCCTTCCTCCTTGGCCTCCGTTCTGCACTGTAGCGGACCCCCCCGAGCCCGCCACAAGGAAGCCACGGGCGCCAGAAAGTTCTCCGGCACCCGGCGACAGATCAGGTCTATGGTTCTGCCGTAGAACCACAATTCGGCTGCAGAGGACAGGGAGAACGGCACATCGTAACACCGACACTCCTCTTCCTCTGCAGGGTAAGTTATAGAACGTATACAAACCTATAATATATTGCTCAGAATATATAAATTCAATTAGTATAATTTTGAATGGCATAAAGTGCAATAAGTATAACGTGCGATACGTATAACAATGAATTCTATCATTTTATAACTTTACATATAATATCGTTTATAATAAGTATAAAAAGGTATAACGTTGAAATAATATAATATACAAAACAAATACCACGCAATAAACCTAACCTTTTATTTTTCTGGGGGGTAACAGCTCTAACCTAACCTAATACTTTTCTGGTAGCAGTTTCTTTCTCTGAGGGGTTACAGTTCTAACCTAACCTAACCTAATTTTCTGGTAACAGTTTCTTTCTCTGAGGGGTCACAGTTCTAACCTAACCTAACCTACTTTTCTGGTAGCAGTTTCTTTCTCTGAGGGGTCATAGTTCTTACCTAACCTAAACTACTTTTCTGGTAGCAGTTTCTTTTTCTGGGGAGTCACAGTTCTAACCTAACCTAACCTACTTTTCTGGTAGCAGTTTCTTTCTCTGAGGGGTCATAGTTCTTACCTAACCTAACCTACTTTTCTGGTAGCAGTTTCTTTTTCTGGGGAGTCACAGTTCTAACCTAACCTAACCTACTTTTCTGGTAGCAGTTGCTTTCTCTGAGGGGTCACAGTTCTAACCTATCCTAACCTACTTTTCTGGTAGCAGTTTCTTTTTCTGGGGAGTCACAGTTCTAACCTAACCTAACCTACTTTTCTGGTAGCAGTTTCTTTTTCTGGGGAGTCACAGTTCTAACCTAACGAAACTTTTTTTTCTGGTAGCAGTTTCTTTCTCTGAGGGGTCACAGTTCTAACCTAACCTAACCTACTTTTCTGGTAGCAGTTTCTTTTTCTGGGGAGTCACAGTTCTAACCTAACCTAACCTACTTTTCTGGTAGCAGTTATTTTTCCTGGGGAGTCACAGTTCTAACCTAACCTAATTTTCTGACAGTAGTTTCGATGACCTATGAAATACTGAGCTATCCAAATAATTTTACTGGTGTTTTGTTCAGAGACTTATATGAGATGTTATTCATTATTTTAATTTATATTCATAATGAATGTTATATTAAATATAATTAGTTTATTTGTATGTTATACCAAACAGCGGTATGTATATTGTATGTTATATTATTTTTATGTTATACTTATTGAACATATAGATTTAGTGCATTATACATAAGATTAGTATACGTTTGTAACGTTTGTAAACTGAAATTATACCAAAAGTTCGTATTCATTATGATACGCACCCTCCTCTGCAGCCCCACCAACGCCGCTACAGCGGAACGGCCCCGCCAAGTTCGCAGGGGATAGGGAGAGTGGCGCATCGTAATACCATCACGCCTCTTCCCCTGCGATCCCACCTCGGCCGCCGAAGATAGGGAGGACGGCTCAACGGAATACCGACACTCCTCTTCCTCGACGGTCCACCTCCAACGCGTCGCAAGCGGGCTTAACAAGCCCACTTGAAGCGTCCTCCTCGGGCCAGCCCGCCCCTCAAACAGGCCGGCCCTGGTTGCCTCTTCGCTTCACCGTGGATGACTAAGCCACGGTTACTAAGCCCCTCCACCACGACAAGGTGAGCAACCCGCGGGGGGGGTCGCAGTTCTAACCTAACCTAACCCATTTTTCTAGTAGGAGTTGGTTTCTGTGAAGGTCGCAGTTCTAAACTAACTTAACCCACTTTTCTAGTAGCAGTTGGTTTCCGTAAAGGTCGCAGTTCTAACCTAAGCCACTTTTCTAGTAGCAGTTGGCTTCTGTGAAGGTTGCAGTTCTATCCTAACCCACTTTTCTAGTAGCAGTTGGTTTCTGTAAAGGTAGCAGTTCTAGCATGTCCAAATGATTTAAATGCAATTTTTTTTGCAGATCAATTTTAAAAACGGCTGACCATTTAGTTACTTCCCTTTTGAAAATCACGAATTTAATTATTCCGAGTTTACAAAAGATCGAACTTCTGAATTCCGAATTATTTTATTTCCGATCGGTCAATGATTTTTCGGAATAGACAAATTCGAAAAAAAATTCGGATTTTTTTTAAATCTGAACTTTAAGCTTTCGTTCATATCGACGCCGGAAAGCAAACACGTAGTAACCCACAAAAACTAAATTGTTCACCAGAGACGAAAAACTTTTCGAGTTTTGAAAAAAAAATCATAACTCTCTTGTTTATGAACATAACTTACTCAAAATTGGATACAACAATCAAAATTTTTTGGACTTCAATTTCATTTAAATAAATTTTTATTTTATTTTTTTATTTTATTTTTATTTTATTTTATTTTTATTTTATTTTTTTTATTATTTTGTGGGTTACTACGTTTTGATGTTTTTTACACAGTAAGCAAACACGTAGTAAACGTCATTACCAAATGTATGGGATAGCATTTCCATAAAATTTGTATGTATAGCAAAAACGCAGTAATCCACCTGGATTTGACAAAAGATATCCGTAATAAAGTCTTAAACGTTGTGGTTTAGAAATTTTGGGTGAACAAAATGCTGTAACAGTATTTGTGTTCTTCTTGTAAGCAATTTAGAATGCATTAAATGTATTGCCAAAATTTTTACCACGCCCTTAAAAATGACTTTAATGGCGTCTTAAAGAAAATTGCACGACATTTCAAATGTATACTTATAAAATGTGAAGATGTTTCCGGGATTCATAAACGAAAATAAAACATCTATTATGATGATTTGAATTATTAAATTGAATAAAAAAAATATTAAATTAAAAATTATTAAAAAAATATTAAGTTGATGATCGGTGGCCAGGTTGAGGACAGAAGAGGCAGAAGCAGAATACCCACACGCTGGTTTGATGCTATTGAGGAAGTCACACGCGTCAAGTTCCAGGGCTCTATGCGGAAGGCAGAAGATCGGCCAGGTTGGAGAGCAATCCAAGATAAAGCGACTTATGGCGGTCACGACCCTCAGTCATGAGGTTTCGATGAGGAAGAAGAATTATTAAAATGAATATGAGTATTCTTAAAACCAAACAAAACACATAACCTTTGTTTAATATTCAAGATTTTCAAGAACATAATTAAATCTTATAATTTTATTGCAAAACCAATTAAAAAATAAGAAGTCCACTTTGAACAAGACAACGTAATGGGAGATCAAAATCTAACCAAAGTATATAACAACGTTGTTTGATTAAAAAAACTTACTTTTCTTAAAAAAAAAACATACACTTAACCAAAATCCCCGTAATATTATACTTAATTACAAACACGTCGACTTACTTTCACCCCCCGAACCGCACTGAGCGACGGCGCAAACGTTCGAGTAATGGCCGCGACAGCCGCGTTAAAACGAAATAAGGCGCAGAAGTTTAAACCTTACGCCCTACAATAGTGAAGTAATTATTAAGTAGTAGTTTTACTTGATCCTTGTAAACGTAGTTAAAGTCATTTCTCTCAAATTTGAATACTATGTGAATTTGTGTTAAACCACTACTCGACTAAACATTATTTCCCGCCAAATAGCGTAACTGCAAGAATTTCACTTTCATGAGCGGCAAACACGTAGTAACCTACACTTGCGTCAGAATTACGGAGGTTGTAAATGACAAAACTAGAAATTGTATGGAATTCAAAGTACTGTAAATACAATGATTTAAATTATTAATATTTTTTTTGCTATTTACTGCGTGTTTGCTGAGTAAATTTCAAGAAAAACGAGAAAATTTGTGTTCCTATATTCCCCATTTTTCATCGTATTGGCACGTGGTTTAGACCTATCGACGCAGAAAAAATTGGAGATTCCAAAAATGCAATAATTTTTTTTTGACCCTGTGTGGGTGTTACTACGCGTTTGCTTTTCGGCGTCATATGACAATCGGATTTTAAGTATTCGGAAATAGCGCAGTCGTGATTTTCTTCTTTCGTGGTTTTCAAAGTCGTGATTTCGATATTTCGGACGTATAAAAAATCGTGATTATGAAAATCGAGGTTATGAAAGTCGGAAAACCATATTTTGGAATATTTGGGTGTTCCCCTTCATCATCTTAGTGTGTTACGGATGCATCTTAAGTAGGGGGGGAGGGGGTTCCCCTTTCTCAACTTAATTCCAAAAAGTAGCTGTAACGTAGACATTTTCGTAAATTTTAATTTAATTTTTTTGAATTGATTTCATAATTAAAAGTAAAATACCTTTCTCTTATTTCAACAATTTTAACGGTGTCCTAAACATACTCGGTTGATTGCACTTCTATGCATAATCTGTTGCACTCACATGCACCTCTTGATGCTTATCTGTTGTCGGGGGTTGTCATATGAGTAAAAATAATTAAAACTTGAGATATTTAGGTTGTCACTCCAGGAAAACTTTGTATGATTTAGGTATGTTTTTAGGTAAGAGAGAATTTAGATGTTAAATAAAACATAGGAATTACAGACTCCTAAAAGGGGGCTCTGAAATGAAACATCATTAGATTTAATGATAAAATATATTTCTTAGGCTCAAGGAAGAGTTCTCGAAATAAATCAGTTCAGAATTTTCGTAGGATTTTTGTCTTCAGGGAATTGGCACCCTACCTTTGTTTTGGCCTTTTGTACTCAATGAGAATGTCATTCTGAGATGACATGCACATTTGATGTGTGGACCCCTCCGGGGACGCACGCTCGCATGAGCCCTATTTGTGGTAAGACCACACCTTCGCCATGGTGGTCAAAATGGTGGAAGTAGTTCGAGTCCTTCGGTGTGTTCCACTGAGTAAGTACAAATGGAATTTAGTGGTAATCAACTCCACAATGGCGCGAAACGTTGTGGGTTTGTTCTTAACCAGGTTTTTGGTTCTTTACAGAGTTGACTCCTGCTCGAGGGTTGGGAGTGCTCCGCCAGAAGTCCTAACAGCTAAATTTAACAGTTAATTTTTTTTGAAAGTGCGGTGAGCTAAATTTCCAATTGTTTCATATTTTCTTTAGCGGCCATTAAGGCGTCGGCTAATGTATCCATTTCTCGGTTTACAGGAGCCGGGAGCTTTCGATTTCTTTTGAAATTCATTTGAAGATGTTTAGAAGTTTAAAAATGTTTTGCGGTGGGATCTGTACCACGCTATCTGCACTGGCCGGCTCCAACCAGGTTAGCAGCCAGCTTCCCGGGGATAGGCGAGGTCGCTCCCCGCTGCTCCGGTTCCAGCAGCAGCTTTGAGGTCGGTCCGTTGCTTAACTTTTGAGTGGCATCAGCGCTCAGCTACAAATTTAAAATGGTTTATTATAATTTAATTTTATTCAGTTTAAAGTTTTGAAAGTTCTGGTGCATAAAACTTAGGTATTTCGAAATTTAATTTTTAGTTTTTAATTAATTGGTGTAAACCTTTATATCTTGAACCTGTGAAGCGACCCAGCGTTACCACTGAGCTTTCAGACAAAACATTAGATTAATAAAGTTTGTTAGATATACATTTGTTTAATTGTTTCTCCTCCTAGCTTTCCTATAGCAAGGTTTCGTTTAGTCTATTTAATTTAATTTTAATTTTATTTTAGGGTAGACCGAGGCGAATCGGATCACTGGGGAAATCGGATCAAAATAAGCATTTCTGTAAAATTTGAAAGATCACGGTTAGTTACAGCCAGTCAATCAGCGTCCCGCGTTTGCTCTGTTCCTAACGCATGTCGCCACAGTTACTGTCATTGTAAAAGACTCATGCGTCGGTCACGGTGACACTTCCCAATGAGTCGCTCGTACAGGTGTATTGTGATTTTACCGCCAATGTAAAAAATGTGCAAATACAGTCCGTGATAAAAGTAAACGCAAAAGGCTAAAGGTTTGTAATTGTTGTTACTTATTGTTAATGGCGCATAGTGTTTCCTGATTTGATTTTGTTTTTATTGTATTTAAAGGTATATTTCCGTTACACGAAAATAATTCAAACATATGATATGGGGTTATTCGGATCATCTGATTGGGGGCGATTCGGATCACATTAGAAAACAAGGTTTTTGGACGTTTTTTTGGCTTATTTTATGTTCGCATGTTTTAGATGGTGCGTACGTATAAAAAGAAGAGGTATCAGGGGGAATGGTCGGGAGAAAATATGACTACAGCTGCTAATAAGGTTTTAACGAGACCGCTGTGCCTACGTAGAGTCTTTTGTTACCAACAACTAATTTTCTCATATGGGGTGAATCGGATATGTGTGATTTTTCATGTTTTGGTTTGCAAAAGTTTACAGTTTTTGTTTATTTTCATTTAAGTTATTCGATTTTGTTGGTAAATGGTAAATTAGCATGTTTTGGATTTATTGTTAATATATATAGTGGCATATAGGAGTGATATTATGTTGCACTTTCTGTAGGTGGCGTGATAAAAAATTTAACTGGAAAGGAGGAATAAAAATAATGGTCAAATGCAACATTAAAGATACCAATGGTAGTCAACTACCAATCAATCATCAAGATCAATCAATTGAGATCAATCTCAATTATTTGACCTTTGTGATTCTTAATCATATGATTAACATTGTTAACCATTATTAATTAAGATTTTAGGACAGAGTTTTTTTGATCCGTTTTACCCCTTAAAATGGGGCGAATCGGATTTTTTACGAGGTTTTGTATTTTATTTTTCATAAATCATATTTAAGTTTTATTTTATGTCTGAACCTTGGATTCCGTTCATTAATAAACAATTTATCCAACTGAATATTAATAAAAACAGTATCACCTTAAAATAGTACATTTCGATGCTAGTGCGGAAGGTATGTCATTACTTCACGAGTACCGAGATATCTTGCCACGAGCCGCAGGCGAGTGGGAAGACTCGGGACGAGTGAAGAATGACATTTCCGCACGTGACTCGAACGACGTTTTTTAATACAGTTGCGAAAAAATAAGTAAAACATTGTTAATCGTACACTAAACAAAAGTGGTAACAGTGACAGCTCGCTTAGACGTCGTCTTTAAGTATATTATATCTATGGGCGTTTGGCAGCTATTCCGTTCCATTCAGACACCTTATTAAGAACGGAATTTTCAATATTCAATATTAAAAAATAAACGTGTTATAATGATGAAGAGGTAAGTATTAAAATATGAAATATGTATATTTTTCATATTCTTACATTAACAGTAGGTTTTTATGCTGATTACGACGTTTAAAGGAAACTAATATTAACACTCATCAATAAGTAGTCGTGAATTGGAACAAGTATAAATTTAAAAAAATTGGAAAAGTAAAAAGCACTAGTTCGACATAACCAACTTTCCGCACGCTAAACAGCTACGTAAAGTAGCACTTTGTGAGCAACTGTATTAAAAAAATATTTATTGACCGTCAAACAAAAATGATCCGATTTGCCTCGGTCTACCCTATTTTGTTAACATGGCTGTTTCCATTTTAGACAAGCCGGAGTTTTTAATTTATTTATTTTGACCCCCTTTCAAAACAGCCGTGTTACAATGGCGCCCAAGAATTTTCATGTTTTTAAATAATTACCTGCTGGAGGAAAAGCCTAGACTTGTTTTTATGCACCAGAAAATAATTTAGTTTAACTCACCTTTTGTAGAGTATTTTGTTACATTGCAATAGTACATTTCGATGCTAGTGCGGAAGGTATGTCATTACTTCACGAGTACCGAGATATCTTGCCACGAGCCGCAGGCGAGTGGGAAGACTCGGGACGAGTGAAGAATGACATTTCCGCACGTGTATCGAACGACGTTTTTTAATACAGTTGCGAAAAAATAAGTAAAACATTGTTAATCGTACACTAAACAAAAGTGGTAACAGTGACAGCTCGCTTAGACGTCGTCTTTAAGTATATTATATCTATGGGCGTTTGGCAGCTATTCCGTTCCATTCAGACACCTTATTAAGAACGGAATTTTCAATATTCAATATTAAACAATAAACGTGTTATAATGATGAAGAGGTAAGTATTAAAATATGAAATATGTATATTTTTCATATTCTTACATTAACAGTAGGTTTTTATGCTGATTACGACGTTTAAAGGAAACTAATATTAACACTCATCAATAAGTAGTCGTGAATTGGAACAAGTATAAATTTAAAAAAATTGGAAAAGTAAAAAGCACTAGTTCGACATAACCAACTTTCCGCACGCTAAACAGCTACGTAAAGTAGCACTTTGTGAGCAACTGTATTAAAAAGATGTTTTAGGTATTGCATACCATAATTTGGGCATTTGCCTACATTTCTGTTGAATTTTGTGCACATTTTACATGTAATTATTTCTGAAAACGATTGAATTTTGTATGATACGTTTGGAGGGTTTAAAATTTTGCTGACTTGACAGATGTCAAAGCACATGTTAAAGTTTTAGTCAATTTGGATACTATTTTGAAGTTTTGACACTAGTATTTCGTTTGGTTTCACATTTAACATTTTAATTTCAATTAATAAATAGAAATGTTGTATTTTGTAACATAAGATAAGAGAACACAATTTTGCCACTTGGGATCACTTGTAATATTTGTATTTAGTTCAGAATTTCATATTGTAGGAGAATAAATGTGAATTTTAGTAGAAGTATCGGTTTGTGATTTTTGTAGGTTTGATGGAACTGCACTTTTTAAATAGTTTTATATATAAATTTTGTAACTTTTTACACAGAGTTTTGTTTTGTATGGTTAAGCCTAAAGGCATAGTAATTTCACCACATACTAAGTATTGTTAAGGAAAACAATAGTTAACACAATTAACATAATTTCATTTCATTTTATTACACAGCACATTTGTTGTAAACATGAAGCACAAATCAATGCAGTAGCATATTTAGTATATTAAAGTTGAAAGGCAACACTCAATTTTACAGCTTATTGATAATAAATTTGTTTAGAAGGTCAATGCCAATCAGGAGCTCATCCTAGGTCCAAGGAGCTGTGGAAGCGGTGTCGGCATCTTGTTTTTCAGAGCTCTCCGCATAGCCGCAGGAGAACCAGTTTAATATGGAAGTCTGTCCGACAGTAGTGTCCGGCAATCTTCTTGTGGTGTTTCATAGTGATTTAAACTTCTAAGAGATTAAAGATATTCTTCTTTGGCGTGCTAGCGCTTTCAGTTCCAGAACAATTGACATCATTTAATTTTTTTCAAAATAGGAAATTCCTGTGATCCGGCTGTCCAGTTGTAGAAATGGCTGGATGCCTTTGTTTTGTAGTGGTAATGTATCCAAATTCAGCACTGTTTTGATGTAATCTGTAACAATTTCACTTAAATTTTGAGGTATGCAATACAATTTTTGGTTAGTTTATTTCATTTGACTTTGCAATGACATTTAGCGTTTATTTTGAAATGAGAGGGATAATCGTGTGAAATAAGATGACTCCTGATCTCATAATTTAGTGTTTACCTGTATTTTTGGTAGTTTTCGGTTAACTCTGTGTCGAGTTTTGAGTCGCTGAAATCAATATTTATTTAGCTTGTTTCGAGTTTTCAATTGGTACTTCACACAACGTCTTACTCGTTCGTATTAAATGGTAATTTTCCAATTTAAAATGGTATTTGCAACCAGAGTTTTACTTTTTGTAATTTAGTTTAATGTGCAAAGTAATTAATGAATGAAATTGTTTTTTTTTTTAAACACGCAGTAAACGACGTCACAAGGGTGTGTTCGGAAACGCGTAAATTTTAGTAATGTTTTTACTTCGTAACGAGTTCGGCGTTTTAAAAAACGCTCGTTTTTTGAAAATGATTTTGAAATATAATTGGATATTGATATTTATTTAGTTAAATACAATATAGTTATTTGGTTTAGAACGTTACGAGATTTGGTTTTAGTCAGGTTTTAGTAGTCGAATTTAAAGAGATAAAGCATTTGGAAAAGTTTTTTTAATTTAGACCTTATTTGGCCAAGAATACAGTTTGTAATTTCGTTTTGAGATTTGGCGGGAATTTCAAATAAGGCTCGTGGCATGTTGAGGATTTTGACACAAGTTTTTGGTAGGTTTTCAATGAGGTGGTATTTTCCAAGGCCTCGCCTACACAAGAACGTTTAGTTTAACGGTCGTTTCGTTTGGAGTGTTGGGTATTACGGTAAAAATATCCAATCACGACTTTAATATGCACGGTACGTGGTGAACAGCACTGACTGTAATCACTACTAATTTTGTTTCGGGGATGGAAGAACGGGATTTGAAATGCGTGAAGTATGGTAGGGGCGACAGATGAGATATGAACGGTATTGTGAAGTGCGTGAGGTATAATAGGGGCGAAACAACTTGCTCACTTTTTTTTAAAGGTCAAGAGCGAGTCCTTAACATAGCCAAAGGTTTGGATTTCGGTAGTAGGTTTCGAGTGCTTACCACACTCGAGCACGGTTTTGTGCAATTTTGCGTATTTGTGGCTACGCATTGGTCGATATGGGGTTCATACCCAGCAGTTACCATTTTTGAGGGGCTGTTTTAAATTGGGTTCTTGCTTTTTGGACATATCGACCGCGGTACCGCTTTTGGTTTGGTACCTCTTTTTATCGTGTTGACGATCCAATGAGCCATTTTTGAAGGCGTTGGAACGGCACACGGTGTCTCCGCCACCTTTTTGTGCCTTCTAACGCAATGCAAATCAGTCAGCTGGTTGAAGTTTTTTCGGTTTAGTGTGGTTTTAGAGTTTTGGGGAGTTATCCTTGGACGCACGACCCCTCGTCGTGTACCAGTCGTCGTGCCGCCAAGTGCCGCTATTTAATTTAATTTTGATTTAATTTTATTTTGTTAACATGGCTGTTTCCATTTTAGACAAGCCGGAGCTTTTCATTTATTTATTTTGACCCCCTTTCAAAACAGCCGTGTTACATAGCGCAGGCACGGATTTTAACGAAAGCTTCTTCTCCTAAAAATAGGCCTTATGTGGATTAGTCATAGGCATCTTAGGATATCGAACCGGAGATCACATATACAAGGCAAAAGTACTTACGTATTAGTGTGCGTAAACAATATAAGCTATGCGGAAGACATGGTTTTGCTCAGCGCATCGGCTTGTGGCTTACGACAATTGTTACACGTATGTGAGAAATACGCCTATGAACACGGACTTAAATACAATGTAACTAAAAGTAATTTTATGGTATTTGACCCCGGCAAAAATAGGGTTAATGAGGTTCCTCCCATATATCTAAATGGTATTCCACTAGAGGGTGGGAAGCTTCAAATATTTAGGTCATATTGTTACGTCTGACTTAAAGGACTTAACTTTAACAGCCTGGAGCTCCTAAAGTATTGATCGCAGAGTAAAAATAAACATAACCAAATTTGTAGGAAATTTAATGTTAAAATTTTTGTCCAAAGTAATTATAATGCTTTCGTACAGATATTCGAGATATGAGCAAAAATATGAAAAAAGGTACCTTCAACCCCCCCCCTACACCCTCAGCACACTCCCTACCCTCGAGGACTTTTAGTATGTTTATCTGGACACCACAAGGTATGCCTGTACCAATTTTCAAAACTACACGACTTATTTCCGCAGATTGCCCAATTTCGGCTTAATTTGACGTGGCTATATATGAGAAATCAGACTTTAATCAAGCATTCCAAAGTTTTCATGATTTGATAATCCTTTCTTACAATCTTTGCTCCCTTAGATCAATGTTAAGATTCAGGTAAATCGTAAACTTAGATGGGTAACTAAAGTTCTAAAAATTTACTAAAAAGATAAAGAGAAAGCTGAGGTACTGTTATTACTAAAATAATACACTACAAAATAAAACTGACTACAAAACTTACGCAAATATCTAAAGAAAGTGCATAATACGTGCACAAAAATCGTGTAATGCAAAATATGTTGTTAATAGTAACAATATTTGTAGAGCATCATGGAAAATTATTAAAGAAGAAGTGGAAAATACAAATAAGAAGCAGTGTATTGATCAAATAAATTATAATGGTGAAATTATTACTGAGCCCAGTCGTATAGCGGAGGCATTTAATAACCATTATATTGAATTAACAAATAAGCTTAAGCCCGATAACACCTTAACCAGTAAAGTCATGAACTCAATATTTCTAAGACCTTTCTGTACAACGGAAATATTGAAAATAGTGTCTTCTTTGAGAAATACTTACGCTGAAGGTTATGATGGTATAGCTACTAGAATAATTAAGGAATCAAAATATGAAATTGTAAATGTTCTGAGATATTAAAAAAATCGCTCATAAAACCTCTTTATAAGAAGGGTGACAAAATGGATTTAAGTAACTACCGCCCAATCACACTAGTGCCCATACTATCTAAGGTATTTGAGAAAGCTATGCACAATAGATTAATAAATTATTTCTCAAAGTATAAAATTATCTCAGCGGACCAATACGGCTTCCAAAAGAAAAAATCTACCTCTCTAGTCGCTTTTAATGCTGTACGCGAGATAGCTACGAGCTGCAATGTACTCTAACCACAGCGCTATTTTTCGACATGTCAAACGCGTTTGACTTCGTGGCTCATAAACTATTAGTAAATTAACTGGACCATTATGGGATAAGAGGACCAGCACTGCAATTGGATAAGGTCTTACTTAGAAAACCGAACTCAATGCGTATTAGTTAATAAGGTAAACAATAAAAACGTAACAGAGACTTTCAAGTCATCATATATCATAAACAAATTTGGAGTGCCTCAAGGCAGCGTTCTGGGACCGCTGCTCTTTTTGACATACATTAATGATCTCCCTTCTTACATTAATCATAAATGCATTTTATTTGCTGACGACATATCAATAATAGTGACAAATAATAAATTAGATACGGAAATAGGACATGAATTAGAGATTAACACGGTCGTTGAAAATGTTGTGACATGGTTAGAAAAAAATGATTTACAGGTAAACTTGGGGAAAACAAGCTACATACATTTTAACCCTTAAACAGGCCTGACGCATTTTTTACTTTTGATTACTGATTCGGGTAGGTTATAGCGTTAAAACAGAAGTAATTTCTTGTTTTTTTTTTAATTAACACTAATTCAATAAAAAAAACCCGGTGGTTTTTATATGCCCAATTGCCCACTGCCCGTTACCAATGGTGCTACGTGGTCATTATATGGCCACTGCCTTGTTAGCGATACATAGTAGTTTTAAGGGTAAGTCACGTGCACATCACATTTACACTTGCTTCACAAAATGCACTAACTGCCAGCACTTGCTCGGCTCGCGCGGATGTCGTGGTTCGTAAGATTGACCGTTGAATAAATATGTAATTTAAAAACCCAAGAAAAATATATTAACTTTGTACTATGAGGGTTCATTCGTACTAATAAATCTTACCCTTAAATTTCATGTAAACTCCCTGCAGGGCAGTGGCCACATAGAAACCACTTGAACGTGCTCCAAACGGGCAGAGGTTTCATACGAACCACATACTTTTAGAGCGAATATTTTATCAGAAAACGATAACTAAGGTATATTATGACTTACTACTACACATACATAATCTAATAATCTACCAAAAAAATACAACAGAAAATACTTACAGTATTTTTTTTCGGCGTAGCGAACTTTTATAGCGGGAGAAACGTACAAAAACGGCCATTTGTTGTCGATTTGAAATTGACAACTAAAATGTCAAAGAAATTTGTTTTGACACCTCCCATTTTTTTTTACCTGCGGAAATCATCCACTTTATAGACTTTTTGGCAATTACATTTTGCGATCGTTGCATTTACTCTGCTCGTCAAAAAAAAATCATTTGTTATGTGGTACCTATAGATACACTTCCTGTTTAGTTTAAGGGTTAATGGGAACATAAAATCTCTGAAGATTAATTATAATGACTGCGATCTCCAAAATTGTCATTCTACAACATTTTTAGGTATCAAATTAGATAACGAGCTAAGATGGAAAGATCAAATCCAAAGTATATGCAACAAACTAGATAGATTTGTATATGTCCTAAATCGATTACGACGAACAACAAACTGTAAAACCGCTTTAGCGGCATATCACGGATACGTAGAATCCACTTTAAGATATGGCCTACTTGTATGGGGAAATGGTTTTAATAAAGATCAAGTATTTTTATCCATCTGGGGAATCGCTCCAACCGAATCTTGCAAACCATTGTTTCTTTCGCTAAACTTACTTACCCTTCCATGTCTGTACATATACGAAACGGCAAAATTTGTAAAGGAGCATATAGAGCTATTTAGTAAGGCTGGTGACATATGAAAATGAAATGAAAATGAAAATCTTTATTTCAGGCAACTAATGGCCCATACATAAATACCTTAAAACTAGCATACATATTATATAAAAATATATTTTAAAACTAAACACTATAAATCACATTATGGTTGCGATGTATTACGCAACCCCGCAGTGTCTGGGAGTCGGCCGCGGAACCGCCGAAACTTGGCACCCTTCGGCCAAAACTCCTCCTTGATGAAGGTCGCTAGATGTTCAGTCGGAACGCTCACCACAAACGAATTAAAATTCGCATTGTGTCGAGATTCCAACTTCACGACCCTCAGAATGAATCCGGTCTTCACTTTCACATACTTTACGATGTCATCGACCTTCGTAATGTAATGTAGACGGGACACATACAGCAGCGTCGACGGTGTTGCAGGACGCAGCAAATGGTTGGGTCCAGTCGGTGCGGTACCACACTGATTCTGACGAGCCGGTTTTCTTTTCTTCTCCATCTTCTTGAAACCATCCTCGTCGCATCGCGACTCCCTTAGAGTCGGCTGTGAAAGGTCCTTGTGAACAGGTTCACGAAGGCTCTGCACCCCTTTCTTCGGCCGCTGCTTAGGCTTGGACACAGCAGGCGGCTTAGCGGCAGTAGCAGCGTAAGAACGTTTCGGGGTTAACGTACTCTCGCGTGACGTGCGCGTCTCCGGTGACGTAGACGGGCGGGCGGCGGTGCGCGGCAGCAATCGTCGACGCATCCAATTTCACGGGTTCAAAACCGCCGATGGACACATTCCGCGCAACGTGACACAAGGCTATGTTAGAGGTATCTCTCATTCCCCCCCCCCCGCGCCGCTACGGGTCAGACGCGCGAGAGATCGCTCCGCAGTTTTTAATCATAAAATACATAAAATGTCGCTTACAAATATCGAAAGTGATGTGCAAGAAGTGTTTCAACACGTGTCTAAACTAATGGATAAAGTGAACCAGTTGGAAATCGTTATTAGTGAGCAAAATGTGAAAATTTCAAATCTGTCTCAGCTAACTCGCGAGTTTACAACAAAAATGGACGGGAGTAAACCTACCCCCAAGTCTCAGCTTAAAAAGCCAACGGTCACACCGGCACTTGCTCAGCCGCGTCCCCCTCGGCAAGCGCGCATCAACGCAACTGCGGCGTTAACTCGTGCAACACAGAGTCGAAAGTCGAGCACTCCGGCGACGGTCCTGACACCGGTTGTAGATGCAACCGTCGCGAACTTACCTACGGATACTAAGCACGAGATACCTACAGGACCTGGGTTAAATAACACAAATGTATCCCCAACGAATCCTGAAATTCAGCAAAAATCCACCCCTGAACTGACAGCAAAAATCTCACCAGAATCGCCGATCATTTGTGATTTATCCGAAAATATTGATGTCACGCAAACATGGGAAGAAGTACGGCCACGAAAGAAAAACCGAAAAATCATCCGCAGATCCGTTATTAAAGGCACCGGATCGTCAGATTCTGAATTGCAATCAATGGAGCGGGTAAGACGCATTCATGCATGCTTTTTTAAGGCCCAGACCACACCCGACGTCTTAGTGCGATATATGAACAAGAAAAATAAATGCGACGGATACAAAGTGGAACAGCTTAAACTAAAGCATAATTACTACGCCTCATTTTCAATAACACTACCTAACGACAAATACGACTATTTTATGGACCCGAGTAGCTGGCCGGCAGGAGTAGAAGTCAGTGAGTGTTTTCGTGGCGGCAGCTGGCGCGGCAGGCCCGCGCCTGACAGTGCCACCATCAGCCCGAGGGCCTAAACACAATGAGACCGACAACAGTGGAATCACACCAATTAATGTACTCCACCAGAATATAAACCGCCTAGAGAATAAAACCTATAGATTGGAATGCGAACTCCAATTACGCGATCCTGCCGCTGACGTGGTTTGCCTGACGGAGCACTGGCTGCAGTCAAATCAGCTAAGTACAGTCAATATATCCTTAACTACTCCCTTCGTGCTCAATACTCGAGACCCTCGCGCCGTGGCGGAGGTGCCTGTATTTACGCCAGGACCGAACTAATAACAATAGAGCGACCAGAAGTTGGAAACCTGTCAGTTGAGATGCACTTCGAAACCTGTGCCGTCGAGTGCATCGGCGCCGACCTCATCGTGGTGTGCATTTATAGACCTCCTAGCGGTGACGTACAATTATATTTTTCTAAGCTAACCGAATTATTGAATATGATCATGCAAAATTATAAGATCTTGTTAGTCGGTGATATTAACATAGATTTGCTGACAAAATGTAGCCTGACATGTAAAATGAATGATATAATCAAACAATATGGATTTAGACAATTAATTAATATGCCTACTAGAATAAGTACTTTATCTAGCACTTGTATCGATCATGCATTTACTAATGTTCCGAAATCTGACATCCAAAGTTTATCTTGTATTGAGCTTAACTTGTCTGACCACGTAAGCATTAATGTTTCTGTAAATATTAAAAATAATTTAAATACAAGTAATCATATATTAAAGCGAACTTTTTCAAATAGTAACTTAAACAATTTTATTTCAAACATGGAACAATATAATTGGGTTGAAATTCATGATAAATGTATATGTCCTGGTGATAAGATTGGTTTAGTGATGAACGTAATAAAACACTATTTTGACATATGTTTCCCACTTAGAAAACAGTTGGTAAAAAACAATGTGAGTACCTGGGTTACCGCTACGGTTCGACAAATTCGTTACCGAATACACAAACTTAAGTTAGAAATATCTAAAACGCCTAACGATTGTGAGTTACGCCTGACCCTTGAAAAAATGGAAGTACTGTATTGGTCCACGTTGAAAACTACTCGTTGCGAATATGTAAACAGTCAGATAGCTAGATCGAATGAAAACTTGTCTCGGTGCATATGGCGCGTAATCGCCTCCGAAACATGCAAAACCTCTAAAAGAATAATAGTGCCATAAACGTGTTTATTTCTAAATCAGCTGGCGAGAGCGATACCGCCCGCGCCGTCGCTGCCGCCGACCGCCTAAACCGGTACTATATACAAACAAATGTAAACAATACAAAGCCGTGTAATCGCTCTGCTCTTATCTATTTGTATAATTATTTACCAATGTATGTGCCTACATTCCAGTTTGAACCCTATACTCTAACTGAAATAGTTAAAGCATTTAAAACAATTAAACGAAAAAAATCCCAAGATATAAATGACATGTCTACTTGTGTGCTGGATTATCTACCGCCGGTGGTGGTGTCATTATTCCTGCTATTATTCAATGAGTGCCTACTTAACGGAGTATATCCAGATATATTGAAACTTATAAAAGTACAACCTATATATAAGGGGAAGGGAGAAATGGAACTCGAGAAATGTTTCCGACCAATATCTCTAATACCCATTATGTCCAAAGTGTTCGAGTATCTTATGAGTTCATCACTTATGAGATACTTCATAGGGAATGGTTTATTAAATAAACAACAGTATGCCTATCAAGCGGGGCGGTCGACCACAGACGCGACGCGCGACGTCGTGGCGCGGACGCTGTCTCATCTCGACGCCGGGCGACAGGTCGCTGCTATTTTTTGCGACCTGTCGCGCGCCTTCGAGATGATCGACCATTCTTTGCTCCTTGAAAAATTATCTAGGTATGGTGTTGGTGGCCAGTTTCATAATACCATACGCTCCTTTCTAAATAACCGTAAACAGAGTACATGCGTTATGAACTATAAATCGAATTTAGAAAATATTGGCAATATTGCTGTACCGCAGGGATCAACAATTGGGAATGTCCTATTTTTGATCCTGGTAAACGACATCTCATCGGCTAGTCCTGATTTGGAGTTTATAACGTATGCTGACGACACATGCATCCTGGTGAGTGCTGACAACCTTCAAATTTTAAATTCTAAGGTCGACATTGCTATGCAACTAATATCTCAATGGTTTGCTGCAAACGGAATGCTGTTAAATTTAGATAAAACCAATATTTTATATTTCCAGCTTAGATATAACATCAACAACAAACTAGACATAAAACTAAATAACATCGAGGTACCACAAGTTAAAGAGGTAAGATACTTAGGCTTCATCCTGGACTCCGGTCTTACGTGGTCCCCCCACATCGACCACATGTGCGGCAAACTGTCTTCCGCATGTTATGCACTTTCGAGAATAGCACCGACATTGTCTCACGAAAATGTGAAAAAAGCTTGTAGTGTGCACCATATATGACACACACACTCTCTCACATGTACCCTATATATACCGTAAACAGATAGTTTACGGTAGTTTGGGAATAGTTGTGAGAGGTATAGTTTGATATGTGTAGATGGAAGTGGTTGCATAATTGGATCGTGTTTTATTTAAGCAGTGCTTGGGAAGGCTGATATATATAAGTTTTTCAAAGAACAATTAGCCTGATCAACTAAGAGTTGTTGAAATTCTTACATGTTGAAGCTTTCATGGGGTTGCGTTATATGGCTGGTTTTTGAATGTTTTTGTATGAGAGGAAAATATAAAAGAAAATAAATATGCCTATCGCATCTTCGGTGGCCCGAGAGGCGGCCTTGAGCGATACGGTATAGCAAGGGTACGCCAGGATACAAGGCAGGCACGGAATCCTTGGATGTCTGACCATGATTCGGTCGAGTATCAATCGTGGAGACTCCTTGGACACATGGAAGGTTATGATGCAAGGAAGTGTTAAAAGAACTGCCTGAATGTGAATATGAATATATGTATGTGGCGCGCGTAATAAATAAATTTCCTTGTATCCTGAGCAAATAAATAAATGTGTATTAAGGTCGGCCGACCACAAAAGTAAATGCGTTGTGTACCCTTGCCGCAAGTGATGCACACAGGATGCACACTTTTAGTTAAAATAATATAATAAATAAAGTGAAATTTAACAATAATGACGTCTTAAAAGCGGAATAATTAAGAAACTACTTGCAAGTATGTAACAATAACTATGGATTTGAGAATATGATGTAATTGATGTATTAAAATATGATAAATACGGAATGTAATAAATAACAACTAGGTACCTATTAGGATTGACTTAATTATAATTATACACGTGTGTCTTAAATAGACAAGAATATTTTTTTACAATAGTGGTAAATCTTTGTATTTTTAATTTTTCTTATAACTGCGTAATGTATCTACTTTGTAATTTTGTTTCGTCATCAAAGCGTGCTGCAATTGTGTTTATACTTTGATTATTAATTTGTCAATTATTTTATAATTATGTTATTATTCTGCTTTGTTTTACGACTAAGGTATTTTTTTTGTTAATTTTTTTTTCTTTGTTCAACCAATCTAAAAATTTAAATGAAAAAAGGTTACCTACAATAAATATTGATTGTTCTTAGATTTTATATCTTGTTTTTTGCGTTTTTTTTCATAGATTGTAAAACACTGTAACTATTTACTCTTTTCATACTATTACTAGATATATGAAAAAAGATTGTTTTGTAAACTTATAATCTTTTTTTTTTCTTTTGGAAGGGAGGTGTAGTGTGCACCATATATGACACACACACTCTCTCACATGTACCCTATATATACCGTAGCATAAGTATCGTATATCAGAATAAACCTATACTCCTGAGATAGTGTTTGTCTTTACGTCCCACCTCACAAGCTTATTATGGATATTTTCATTCTGTTCTTATTATGGGTGCTGACCTGTGGGCGACGGCAGCTGACCGCGATAGGCCTTTCAAATTACAAAAACGCGCTGTTCGTATCATTAGCGGAAAGTCACATGATCATCCCGCAAAAAGTTTATTTAAAGACCATAAGATACTCACTCTTCCAAGTGTTTACATTTTAACTGCTTGTAAGTATGTTAGGGCCAACGTGGATCGATACGCTACCCATTCGCAGGCCCGTAGAAAAAACCGGTTAATCGTCCCGGGGTGCAGGCTTGCAAGGGCTCGGAAGTCTCTTGGCATCTTAGGCGTAAAATTATATAACTTGCTACCCGAGGAAATAAAGATGGCAAAAACTGAGAAAATGTTTGACCGAAACCTTAAAATAATGTTAATTGACTTAGCATGCTACAGCGTCGACGAATTTGTCGAAACGTGCACTGACCCAAAGTAATCTACTATACTTACTTATACACAATTATAACAAATGTATACTTAATTTATGAAATTAATAATTTAATAACTTATGTTTGTTTAAGCTATATGCGACCCTATTTGACTACTGATTGTTTACTTGATTTGTTTCGCTTAAAACATGTTGTTTATTTAATAGATTAATAAGTAATTAATATAAAAAATCCTGTGCAAATACTGTACCTACCAACCTACCTACTACTATTACTAATTTATTTGTACTGACTTGTAAAACATTGACTTTTATCAATAAATATCTTGTATCTTGTATCTTGTATCTGACCTACTTTCCGAACTAGCACCACGTATTAACGCAAATTCAGAACATAGGTCACTGATGGTATTATTGATGATTGAGGTCATGTTTGATGAATCGGTCCCCTTGAACACCGAGATGATGTCCCGTAGACTCTTCACGCCTCCATCTCTTCGTCGTGATGGCATTTCGTCGGCGCCTTACTACTACAGATGTCCTCCTTCTGGAAGCTGGACTTGCAGATCTGCACGATGCTGGTCGCCTCCAAAGTCGCGGAGGCATTTTGAATAAATGCCAACAGTTCGTTGACTACGACTTGTGGTGAAGTCATAGCGGGTAAGCAGGCAGCGGCTATAGCCGGTTCGCGAATATTAAATTTCGTGCAGTGCACTACGGCACGACCGCTTCCGGCCGCGCATTGCAACGCACATATACCCAAGGGGTACTAGAAATAAGGATAGATTAGTAGTTGGTAAGCCACAAAAGATTGTCTTATTAAGAAAAAAATCTAGTGTAATGTGTATCAAAATTTATAATAAAATACCAGAGGACATAAACCATATGCCTTACCATAAATTTTAAAAGGCCCTACACAAATGGCACATACAAGAAAGGTATTAATACTCTGTAAGAGAATTTTTAGATGATGATTATGATGAATATAATGAAATTAATGAACAACTATATTGACAATCAAACCAATTTATGACTAATATAAATATAATTTAACATCAACACCTACGTAATATTAATAATTCCTATTTATTTCAATAATGATCCTATATTATGTTAATTATTCAATTCAATTCAATTTATTTATTGAATTCAGACATACATATCCATAAAATTGTTAGTAATTACATATTTACAAGACTTATAAAAAACTATGGTTAGTAACATAGTATGTAAGTAACTTAAAAATAAAATAAAATAAAGAATTAATAATTATAATTATATATAAAGTTAGACACCCCGTCAGTCGTCAACGGATCCAGTACAATGTAGACTGTTCCAATGTCTTGCTAACGGAGTATCTAACTTTACAGCAAATATCTTTAGGATACCATTTTCACTGCTACTTATCCTTCGCATGATCGACGCTGTCCTGTTGCGTATGATAGCGTAAAAATCATCTGTACGTTCCCCCGCAAATATTCCAGACGCGCTACAGAACCGTGGGTAGCCCAATAATATCCTAAAAACATTATTGTATTGTATTCGCAGAGCGTTATATGACCTGTGGGTGTAACTGGCCCACAGGCTGCAGGTGTAGAACGATTGACAGAATGCTTTGAATAACAATCAATCGTTCTACACCTGCAGCCTGTGGGCCAGTTACACCCACAGGCTGCAGGTGTAGAACGATTGACAGAATGCTTTGAATAACGTTTTCTTAACATCTTTGTTACACCTAGCAAACCTGCGAGCCAGCATGTTCCCCCTCACTGCTAACGGTCTGCGCTCCCTCTCTATATCGAGGTCATCCTTTAGGTCCTCGGTGACCCAATGGCCAAGGTACTTGAACGTTTTTGTGACGTTGAGTTGTACACCACCCAACGTCACTGGAGGCACTGTCTTATATGATTTTCTCCCTGCTTTGAAGACTAGCACCCCACTTTTCTTTTCATTATACCTCAGCCCATGTTTCACCGCGTACCTTTCACAAATGTCCAACAGTTCCTGTAATACACTGATGGATGGACTCAACAAAGCCATGTCATCAGCATAGCTGATGTTATTGACTGACTTACCATCAATAGAGCATCCGACATAGGCTTTTTTGAGCTCATCCATCAGGCTGTTTACATATAAGTTGAATAATCTAGGGGAGGTCAATCCGCCCTGCCTGACACCACATTCTAACTTATATTCATTTGAGTGCCCGCCTGCCCATCTGTGTTAGTTTGGTTACCATACCAATATTTTAGAACCTCAATCAGCTCCTCCGGTACACTGGTCTTATTTGCCAATTTGTCCCACAAAATGTCATACGAGACCAGGTCGAAGGCTTTGGATAGGTCCAAGAAGCACCGGCGGTCACCGGTGTATCCCTACCCCTTTCCGACCGGTTCGATATAATCCTGCAAACTACTTTGAAAAAATCCTGTCCGCAAGCAAATCGTCTTTTCGAGCTCAAACCGATTCCGATCTAAACTGCAGATGTTAGCGACACGTTTTAGTACTAAATACCGTAGGTCAACGGCATCATGGTCTAATAAAACATGGTCTTCTATTCCCAGAGTGACACGGGCCTACGTCACAATAACCTTGCCACTTTATTTCAACATAACATGTTACATGGGTACATTATACCTATGGTAAATAAGTTAAAATATTTCGTTATAATATTATAATTTTCGTTTATATGTATTTTATCTTAAATTTTACAATAACACGTCATTTTTAATTATTCGTTAGCAATATCTTCCGATTCACGAATGAAATTTCACACGTTCGGGTAATTCTGTTTACATTACTGGCAACACAGGATAGCGCTGTCACATTTGACAATTCGGATCTAGATAACTTCATGCCCTGACCGTCATCCTTGTCGAACGCGTGTTAATTGTTATTTCCTTCTCGCTCAGTGTCAGCAGTCGCAGTGTTTTCCAAACTTTTCACGTCGTAAGCTTGGTAATTAATGTGTAACTGTGAATTAGTTTTTCAAACGTTTGTCTTGTATAGATAAATAAAGTTTAATTTAATACATTAGATTTGTTTTATTTTACTATGTTTCTACATGAATAACTTAAAATTAATGCCGTTAAAATAATTTTCACCGTTGGTTAAAATTCTCCCACATTTCAAAGTTTGAGAACCTGTAAACAGCATGATGACGTAGGCCCGTGTCAGTTAGGTCATACGCGAATCTCGGAATAGAGTACCAGGCGGAGTATATTATTATACCATGAACGGCATCAGTCGGTCGCAAGACAGTGTTGAAGATGGTGGCGTATTTTGGTGTGAGTTGTGTGTGAGTAATACACGTAAGTTCATAATTTCGTATAATTTTGGTATCAAAGTTGCTATTTAATACTTAATTATTACAGTAAAAGAGTTAAATGAGTTTATTTAGCACAAATTAGAGTAAAACTATGTTATTTAGGGAAAACTACACGTTCGTAAAAGATAAGTGCAGGAATTTGTGGGTTCGGCCGTAGCCCGTGAATCAATTGTCATAATTATTTGCAAGTTTGTGCGTATCCGGCTTTTACGCAAGAAATGAAATCACAATAGATAGCATATGTTTGATAATTTTACAATATATTCCGTTTCTTAGGTTTGTATTTTTTAAGACGTCCATTAGGAGCCAGACAAATTCTTTGAATTTTGTGTTATGGTGATATAGGTACCAAATATTGAAGAATTTAACGACGACCTTATTCCCCTTATTCGCTTTTGGAATGGATTCACTATGAAAGCCAAGAATCAGACGATGTTATAGCTTCGCTGCGTCAGGTAGTGGTGTATAAAAGCCGTCCAGTAGGGTTAAAAACATGGTGATTATAATTCCGCCGGATTAATACTTGATTTTGTTACATCCATATAAAGAAGCTTAAACCAAGTTTGGCTGTGATATTATGTCACTGGGGTTAGGTCCAGCTGTTGGTCTATACTCGATCTTTTCTCGAAGTGTATGCCAAGGTAGTTAGTTTATATCGCCATAGATTCTTTACAACTATATTACTTGCTGTAAAACTCAACAATAGCAGATGACACAGCACGGGTAAAGTAATGGTGAATCGAATTCCTGACAGATCGAGTTTGACATTCAAAGACGACAATGATAATATGTGACGTGGAGAGAGTCGGCTGATGATGACAGATTCAGTAACATTCTAGTTATGTGGAAAGACTGTATATTATATGTTCCCCGACTTCAAACTGTTCAAGTGTTCTGGCACAATCAATATTAGGGTTGTGAAGAGATGAGAGAAAAAGATTCGATCAAAACGTTGATGTTACAGCTCCAGAATTAGTTATAAACTATATTAAACACATGCCAATACATACTTTCTTTTTACTTGTGAATGAATCAATATTCATTTTATGAGAACTTTTTCAAGGACTTCCATATGATGTAGGTAGTTGAATTGAGATTACTTTATAATTGTTGATTATTGTTTTTAATCATTCTATAATCGTTTCGGTGTTGATTCTTATAGAGAACTGTGATGATTATGTTAAATTAAAGACTTATTATTATACTAGTGTATAATGTTGTGTAAAATGTTGCGTTTTTTTTCATATTATTTTACAAATCCAAATGAATTTGCACGTTCGTGCATTTACAGATAATTCCTGAACGTCATAAAAAAAAATAAACTGTTTATTTCAGTAAAATATGCACATTATATAATATTAATTTCAATTTCAATTTCTTTATTGTGAGTTATATGTAGGTAATACAGATGTTCTAAAATATTTATGTCCATTATAACCTGCCTTTAAGGCGTACAATATTCTTAAACTACATGCATTATTAAAAATTTAAACTAACATAACGTCATCAAAACATAACAAAAACATACAATAATATTAATTTCCATCAACAATTACAACAACATACAATAATTATGAATTTGTTAAAACTAATTACATATCACAAACGAGATCCCAATTTCTTATTATTAAGTTTAAATGTCAAAATTATCATCGAAAAATTCTTTTATGTCATAATAACTTTTTCTTACAAGTAATTCATTTAAGTGTCTATTAAATGAAGGTGTTGGTAAGCAATTTATTTCATTCGATAGGTGGTTGAACATTCGAGATCCCAAAGAATTGTCATAAAAGCTAGTTTTAGGAATGTGATCGGGTAGAATATTAAATACATTTTTGGCTTTCCTAGGAAATTGGCATGTGTGACTTTTAAATAGGTCCGTATGTTCCTGAATAAATATGCAGGACTCTAAGATGTAGGTTGAGGTCAGCGTCAATATGCCTAATTTGACAAAGTGAGTTCTGCATGAATCTCTTTGTTTTAAAAAAGACATTGCTCTTATGCACTTTTTCTGTATTTTAAATAGAGGCAATATATGTGTTGCAGCGGCATTTCCCCAAAGTATTATATCGTATCGTAAATTTGACGCTACATATGCGTGATAGGCATTTAGAGCAGTTGCTTGTGAAACTGTATTTGTTAGGTTTCTTAAAACGTATATATATCGGCTAATTTTCTTACAGATATCCATTATGTGTGTTTTCCAGCTAACATTAGAATCAATTGTAATGCCCAAAAATTTAAATTCATTAACTTGCTCTATAATATGTCCCTTATACATTATCGTCATGTCCTTTTCCTGTGATTGAGATAGATAAAACTGCATAACTTTTGTCTTGGTTACGTTGACTTTTAAATTATTTTTATCAAACCATTCTATGACATTATTGACGGCGTTGTTAGTTTGTGTTTCATATGTTTCGGCATTACTTGATTCAACTATAAGTGTGGAATCATCAGCAAAAAGCACCATTTGATGTTGTACGACACACGGAAGATCATTGATGTATAATATGAATAATAACGGTCCTAGTACACTCCCTTGCGGGACGCCGTATTCTACTATTCTAGATTCCGACAATGCTTTTATTTCTAATTTATCTTTGTTTATATGGCATATTTCTGTAAGCTGCTGCTTTTGATTTAGGTATGATTTTATTAGATCATGTGCCAAACCTCTTATTCCATATGCGTATAGTTTTGATAAGAGGGTTTTATGACAGACAAAATCGAATGCTTTTGACATGTCCATAAAAATAGATAGAACTGGTTGTTTTGAGTCAAGGCATTTGGATATAGTATTAAGTAGACTATGAATTGCTATAGAGTAGTAGATCTATTTTTTCTAAATCCAAACTGTTCGTATGTTAAGATATTATGTTTTTCTAAAAAAATATATAATGAATTAAAGATAACTCTCTCAATTATTTTTGATATCACCGGGATCAGTGCAATTGGCCTATAGTTATCGCATATTTCTTTGTCTCCTTTTTTATGTAAAGGTTTAAGGATTGTTACCTTCAGCTTATCTGGGAATACTCCCTGTGCTAATGACATATTTGTGATGTGACTTAATGGGAACATCAGTTGTTCAGCGCAGTGCTTTATAACAATAGTTGAAAAGTCATCATAGCCAACACGATTTGTATTTTTCAATTTTTTTATTATTTTGTGTATGTATTCTGGAGTAGTGGGAGTAAGATATACTGAATTGGTGATAGTCTTGTTTATATTGATACTTGTTTCTCTTAAAGTATGTTCGCTTTCTTTAACGGATTCTATGAAGAAATTATTAATAGCGTTTGCAATATCTTTAGGAGAATCTAGAGTCTGGGTTTTGTACTTAATTTGTGTAATATGATGCCTTGGTGGTTGGTTCAAACTACCGTTAATAACTTGCCATGCAGCTTTTGTTTTATTGGACGCATTTAGAATGTAGGCACTATTTTCATTTCGTTGTGGTTTGTAAATGACTCTTTTTAAAATTCTTGAATAATTTTTGTACAATAGCTTATCGTTATTAGATTTTGACGTTTTAAATTTTAAATATAAATTTCTCTTGGTCTTACATGACGTTCTTATGCCTCGCGTTAGCCATTTATTTTTACGTTTTCCAACATTAATACGACATTGTTTTAGTGGAAAGCAGATTTCATAATATTTCTTACACGTAGACATAAAGTTATTATACGCTATATTGACATTTTTAGCTTGATGTACATTGCCAAAATATATATTGCTAAGGCATTCTTTATACTTATTTAAATTTTGCACACTATAATAACGTTTGTTTACATACCAATAATTTAGAGCATAACTTTTTTTGATTGGGAACTTTAAAATTTGCGCCAAGTGATCAGATAGACCAATATCTATAACTACACTCGTACATCCTCTGTTATTGTGTACTATGTTATCAATACATGTGCCACTTTCTACTCTAGTTACTTGACTAATTTGTAATTTTAAATTATATGAGTGAAGAAGGTTTTGAAAGTCGAGTGAAATTTTTGTGTCCTTTAGTATGTCGATGTTAAAATCCCCGCACAAAACTAGCTTTTTGCTCTTATGCGTGCATACTTTTTCTAATAACGTTTCCAATTTTTCCATGAAGCAATCAATATTATTAACATTTGGTGTTCTATATAAACACACTATAATCAGTTTATATGAAATTACCTCTAATGCGCAGCATTCAAACACGTTTTTGAGAGACATTGATTTGATATCTGTAAGTTCTTTGTTCTTTAAAAATGTTTTACTTAAATTATTATATGTACTTATAAAAACATTTTTGTATACTTCACTTAATAAATCATTCTATTAATCAATGTCCAGCGTGGAGGTAATGGCGGCCAAATAAAAGCAGGGATAATACTACATTAGGTTTAATGTTAAGCACAAGGCTGGTTGGAAAAAGTGATTTTATATAAATCTAAGTCGGTCCTTATATAGCTACGTACAGCGCCACACTACTGATTAGTTATGAACTATTACATATACTGACATACCTAAACTAAGTTGTTGAGTAATTATGCTAGTACATAAGAGTTTCGGTAGGTGTCACCTTATTTACATATTATTATTATTATTTTTTTTTTTATTTAAAATTTAAATCAGGCAACAAGGCCCATATTACAAATACCTTACAGACTAACATACATACATGTATATATATTATAAACTTAAAAACTAAACACTATTTATGCGACAAAACGGCGTGGCTCCGTTGAATCGGCTGTTCTTGTGTCGGATTCGGCAGTTTGCCCCGGAACCTCCGAAACACGACACCTTTCGGCCAGAAGTCGGCGCACTCGATGGTCTCTTGCAGCGGTCGCGGCACGCGCACCACAAAAGAGTTGAAGTGCACGTAGTGGCGCGATCGAAGCTGGAACACCCTCAGCGAGTAACCGGTCTTCTGGTGTACGTACTCCACCACTTCAGCAGCCGTGGCGGTGTAGTGCAGGCGCGACACATATAGCGCCTTACTCGGTGTAGCAACCCGCAAGCCAGAGTTAGCCGGTTCGGCGGTACCACACTGAGTCTTACGAGGCGCCGTGCGCGCCTTCTTCTTTCTTGATACCAGTGTGAAATCCTCATCATATTATGGAACTGTGGTGCTGTCTACTGGTGATTTATGTCTAATATCTAAGAAGTTTGAGAGCCCTAACCTAGATGGCGTAGGCAAGTAGGAATTATATTGGATAATACCTATTTATCTATTCCCTGTTAAGATAGGTCTTAACACCAACACTGTTTTTTAACAGTCCTTTATTTTATAAACGAATTACCAACACCGAAATAGCTAACAGTTTTGTTCCTATCGCGGGCCAAGCGGCGTATCCATATTACACATTTCGACTTGATGTCCCACGGTGTGGCATAGAAATCCCCGATCACTGAAAATGATATATATCACTGTAAGAATCGCTCACATTTAGCAATTTTTTAAGAATATAATGTCGAGAGAGAACTTTAAAACTGTTTTTCGCGCAGTAGCGACGGTCATCCATCGGTCATCCATCTTAAGCTTAACTACTAATTTTAAAAGATTTTTTGAGTCATTTTCGTGCATGCGATTTTTTTTTATGATGAAGGGTCGTTGGATTTTGCCGAATCCTACGCCGAATCCTACGCCGAGTCAGACGACGCTACGGAGCCACGCTGTTACGTCATCGCCCAAATCCAATGTTTAATTTGTATGTCATTTTTGTGTCTATTGTTTTCTTTGTGGAGACAAAATGTATTTTTAATTTGTAGTTTCACAGTGCCTTGGTTTTACTGTAATGCTGTGTTATTTATTTGATCAATAAAATAAAATAAAATAAGTGTGCTTAAAAACTTGTCTGTTTTGTGAACATGGACGAAGTGTGAACTTATAAAGATCTATATTTACAAGAAGAGCAGTGTACTGGTTATATATTGTTCACGTAACCAGAACCCACTGTGCTGAAGGGACTTCTAAACGGGCCATATGTTCACTGCAATATGTGGCCGGTAACTATTAGTGTCCCTCTCTAACATGTGAGTAAGAGGACACCAATAGTTGCCGGCCACATATTGCAGTGAACATATGGCCCGTTTAGAAGCCCCATTAGCACAGTGCGTTCTGGTAACGTGAACAATATAAAACCTACACCGCACAAATAGTTCAGTTACATATACTAAATACCTTGTTATAACAACAGGACAGAAACGTATATGTTACTGTATTATTTAGTAACCATTAACAGACCGGCTAGTTGGGTTTACTAAAAGTCTTAATACCCACTACTATACGCTTCATAGAATTAACAAATTTAATTTAACCAGAATGGTCTGGTTATGTTTACAAAGTGTCCTGTCGTCACATATACAACAAGACAAGATTCTGGTTACCAGTACCAGGTTTTTTTTTCAGTGTAGATGCTCAATACTGAGCCCGTCGTGCCCCGGTGATTTGCCTCTCCTTATATCTTTTACCGCCCTCTGTACCTCACTTTCAGCAAAACGCATCGCCGGCACGACAGGCTCAGCCTTGGGTATATTATAAGACTTGCCGAGCGGGGACACAACTTTAAAATGTTCCTTAAATACGTTGGCTATGTCGGCAGGCACAGAGTGACCCCCCACGCTCACTGGTACGCTCGGCCTTGTATTCAACCGACTGGTTTCCTTCCAAAAATGTACAAAATCCTTGGCTGAATAGTGCGACTTGCGAGGCAATTATGTCCATTTTCACTTGCTGCTGGTTATTTTGGCACCACTTCAGCTTAGCCTTGAACACTCTTCTAGTCTCACACATCATCTCATGTATGGGACCATTAGACGGTTTGCCAAATGCCACCCATTCACGAAACCAAAGCCTCGCTTCCCTGTGAGCTTCCCCAACATACTTGTTCCATCCCGTAATGTAACTTTGTTTTTTCTTACTCTTAACATCATAACTCGCCAGAGACGCTTCGGTTAACACATGTACGATATCCCGATACAATTGATCTAAATAGGCCCTGTGACTTACTTCTCGACAGTGTGAGTACATGCATTTACTAACTGCCGGCGGACAATGTATGTTCGCCAGTTTCATATCACATATACTCTGGTAATGATCAATTTGCGTTGCGTCTCTTTCACCCCATTTTATTTTATTTACAAAATTATTAATACCTAAGTCAGAAACAATTTTAGTTCTAATATTATCTAGATTACATCTTATTATTAGCGGCAGGTGGTCAGACCAAAACACATCATATAGTACCTGAATATTAGTTATTGCCCGCCAAGCCGAATCGGTCACTAGACAATAGTCTAGCCATCTCTTACAGTTCGCATGTGCTTCACTAACGAAAGTGTATGTATCCGATGAGACGCCTAGCACTTCTATATCGGCACACCGCCACCTTTGCTCAGTACAAAAGTTCAGGAGCTCCGTGAAAAACAGTTCACCCGGGTGCGCATTGTAATCACCTAAGACGTAAACGCATTCCACTTCGACACTGTCTATGATCGCGTATGCTTCACCCAGGCACTCTGTAAACTCCGCCAGATTCTCCGCCGAGTTCGTAGGCATGTATACCGAGAAGAGTAGGAAGTTACGGTTCTGCATGCTTACTTTCACAGCTGTTAGCCGTACACTATTACACGGTATGACAGAAACAGATTGGAAAACATCTTTCCTCCAGAGTATGGCCACTCCTCCATGCGACCTTCCCCGTAGCAACCCTAGCGAGGAGTCAACCACCGATTTTCCAGTATACCCAAAATTGTTATATATCAATTTTTTTAACAAGCACGTACGTCTGCGAGCGATATTCCAAATTTTATATTAAAGGAAAAAATGGAAAAATTTACGCTTCCGGCAGGACTTGAACCCGCATCCTCCACAATCCGTGTGTTGCTCTTAACCAATTGAGCTACGGAAGCCTACCAGGACATCGCAAAACTTTCCATTCCTTTCCTTATGTAAACACGCCTTTGGGGTGGCGTATAGCGACATCTACCGCAAGACAATTACATCTTTTAACGGCACCGGAGTCTCAAGTTGCATTGAGAATTCACCAGTAACAATGTGCTAACCCATACTAAATCAATTTTTTTAACAAGCAGATACGTCTGCGAGCGATATTCCAAATTTTATATTAAAGGAAAAAATGGAAAAATTTACGCCACCCCAAAGGCGTGTTTAACTGTTTACATAAGGAAAGGAATGGAAAGATTTGCGATGTCCTGGTAGGCTTCCGTAGCTCAATTGGTTAGGAGCAACACACGGATTGTGGAGGATGCGGGTTCAAGTCCTGCCGGAAGCGTAAATTTTTCCATTTTTTCCTTTATTATAAAATTTGTTATATATCGTCCCTAGCAGCGGGATGTCATGTTCTAGCAGCCAAAGTTCTTGTAACGCGATGATGTCACAGGTCTTACATAATTGCCTTACACACTCAATTGATCGTCCCAGAGACTTACAGTTAAAACTAGCAAAAGTATATGCGGATTCTATGTTTGTATTCGACACTTTAAGTTTATGTTTTCTCTGTCAATGTTTACATCCTCTACAGATGCATGTTTATCCACATTATTAACAAAAAGCGGCACTTAAATGTCAGCGGCTTTGAACCTCTCTTGAATACTTATAATTACAGTACCCTGTTTTCCAACAAAAAGATTTATCCATTTCGTTTTCCTTTGCTCCTGCCAAACACCCTCATTATCATCATCATATCGATGCTTATTATTTTTCCATTCACCGGGCGCTCTCAATATATCTGCAAAAGTCGCAGTGTCACGCGCAGCGCGCGATGCATAAACAGGTTGCTCAAGTTCATTGACCTGTCCTGAGCCGGCTTGCGTAGACGCAATCTCTCCGGCCGTTTGCGCTATGCATCATGGTATAATAATATACTCCGCCTGGTACTCCATTCCCGTCTTTTCTAGGTCACCTAACTGACACGGGCTTACGTCATCATGCGACAGCGCTATATGATAATATGCGATAGCGCTATATATAGCGGCCATGTTGTTGTGACGTAGCCCCGTGTCACTCTGGTAATGGAAGACCATGTTTTATTAGACTATGCTATGCATGTGTGCGCCTCACGCACCTCGGTTCCGACCGCTTCCGAAATCCCGGTGCTTCGATTACGGGCGTCACTACCGCCTTCGTTACACGTGTACGTCTTGAGCGAGATATCCTTATTAAATTCGCTCGCGGGTGACAAGGACCGACTATGTGACATCTGATTGTTCGCTTCTTCTGTCGCTATGCACTTCGGGGTCACTGGCCGCGCATTGCTATCAGCCTCTGGGTGCGTATTATTTAGTGCAGGCGATGACGTATGCGCCGTTGTTTCCATGCGCTCCGATGTACATGACTGCGTTGATATGTTTATTAGACCCATCGGTCCGCTTTCATATTTGTCAAGTAAATATGCACCTCTCTTTGTATTTACATTTTGATAGTTATTCACTAATGACGCTAATGAAGCTGCTCAAGGTCATTTTTTAGGACATTAAATTGATCGGTGTTAATGTAAGACTCCTTAACAGTTTTTAGATCCTGTTGTAGCACTAGGATGTCCTTTAGTAGCCGCGTACAGTCCACATGATCAAATGTTACCGGTGGTAATCGATGTAGATCCTTAGCAACAAAGATTGGCCGCTCCTCTGCCCTCGTCTCTTTAAAAATTGCAATTATATCTGCCAATTTTTTTTGTTTTACTTTCAATCAATCTTTGGGTAATATGGCTCCATCGATATTGTCGATGATTTCGCCAACGTCAAAGTGGATCCCACGTGGGATCGAATTAATATTATTTGTAATAAATAAACTTCAGCCAGTATACGGTTGATAAAATTATGGCCTCTGGGGCTCTAGCCAGCCACGGTTAGAGGTAGAAATACCAAATGCTCGTAGAGCACGACGTTGTTCGGTAGTTGGGTTTTGAGGCTCTTGTAAGGCGATAGCTGGACTTTACAAGGACCCGCGTGGGCTACCCGGCGTTGAACGCGTTTCATGATTAATTTTTCATTATCTGCACACTTCCACATTAATTTACTGCATAATACGCTATCAATATTACACTTTAAACAACATTAATGAGCAAAAACAAAGAAATGAATCACGAGGTGATGTTATGGCGATCGACGAATAACCTTGTTTTACTTTATCTTTACGCCTTATTACGTTACGTTTCGCCGTTGAGATTGAATCATATAGCAGCTGTTTTACTCCACTTATTTCTTGATCCGAGAAAGCACTTTCACATATTTGAATTAAACTGTTTTCATTCATAATCCCTGATTAATTTTGCACAAACGCTAACACTTCGTTTATTACAATATTGCAACTAATGCATTTCACTGTATTCGGGGTCATTGTCCTCCACCGTGTCAGTAGCGCATATCTGTGCACACGTCCGAGCGCAAGGTCGCGCGTCAGCTGACTGACGAATTATGAAATAGTACATTACATGGTCTAATAAAACATGGTCTTCTATTCCCAGAGTGACACGGGCCTACGTCACTGTGACGTCCAGGCTCCGTTGTGTACTGGGTGATCAAATGAAACAACTGTTATCACTTGTGCACTCCGCCAGCCACCCACTCGCCATGACACTTCTCCACGGAGTGAAGCTAGCGGGTAGTTGCGTCGTACTGTTTATTGTGTAATCGTCACATCTCTCCCTTTTTATAACGATTTAATTATTTTACTTTATATATTTATCATGCAACAATAGTTCAGTTTATCGTATTATCTTATACTCGCTAGGTTAATTTATTTTTCCAATCTAGGTATACTACCACCGGTTCGGAAAGGTTAACCTCAGACCCGAGAAGAACCGGCGTAAGAAACTCGGCGAGGTGTGGATGTATTCATTTTACAACAGTGAAATAATAAATATGTATGTGTTAATACTAACTATTATGACTCCGGGATCAGAAGTATGGAAATGTCAATTTAAAACCACTGAATACCACAATAAAGTTTATTTTTAGAGTTTCACAAATTGTTAACACTGAAGGTCAATTATATCAATAACTGTTACAGTAATTTACGTATGCGCTTACGCTTTTGGGAACTACCGGGCAGGTCGCAAGGCGGGGGACAACTGGCGAGGCCCGCGCCTCGCGGCTTGCATCTCGAATGCGTCGTCAGCATTTCTAACTACATATATGTGTCCCTACAGTAGCCCCCCCCCCAATTTTTGGGTTAAACAAAAATTCACTCTGTATGAATATCTTGGTATTGGATCACTGTCGATGTCGGACTTTAAACTTGTAACTTGCAACCGTCTGCTGACGTTGCGTCTCACGGGTCGACCGGGCGGCAATACCAAGAATTCATACCGGTTGCTACACTGTTGATAAGTAAAATAATAATATGGTTACAATCAAACTGAATGAAATATTTATCTTCTGGAAATTAACATTTGTTTACCTAATTAAATTTACACATACAATTTTGACAAAAATTCGAAAGTTGTAGTTCTCCTTAACTAACACATTTTACACACAAGGGTATTTCACTTGCACAAGGAAAATCTTATGTTTGTAACACTTTTATCACACCGTAGTTGGTTGGACTGCTTGGGGTGGTAGGGTCTGAACCCGAACCACCGGAGTTGCCAAACTCGCTGCACCCATTTCCTTCCGTAACCAACGTCTTGTTTTCTTAACACAAAGTCGACGAATTGCAAAAAGGAGACTTATGGCTATCAAGCCAGCTACCACGATTAATATAACTGACAGGGTATTCAATCGCGTCTCTACCTGAGTAACGTTTGACACCACTTGGGCCTGAGCGATAACTTCGTTATTAGCAGGTTTACTTTGAGCATAGCCCATCTTGAAAATAATGATTGAAATAGGTTAATGTCTATGAAGAAATGAAATCGAATTAATACTACGACTTTTTATATTCCCGAAAAATCGTTAAATTGCAAATTAATTGACATAATTTTTCCTTGTGCAATGACTTACTAAACAAAAATATACCTAGGCATGTTGTTACACGTGCGCTTAAAATGACCTGATTGCATTTACGCAACATCGTTAAATCAACAATACAATTATTAGAAACAATTCACAAAATAAGTAAATTAAACATGAACATAACATTTGTTGCTAAGACATCTGTTATATTCATCTAAGCCTAACTAGTTGTAGTTACACGACCAGTATAACTTGACCTACGGGTATTCTACATCAAAACGAATAGGTCTACGAACGACTCGGCCACTTCTCGTCGTTCGAGGGATGGGCTGTACGTCCGTACTTTTAGGGTTCAAATTAGTCTGTCCGTCGGTAATGTCAGTAGAGTCGGTAGTCGGCTGATCCGACTCTATGTCACTAGCGTCATTCAATATGTACGCCGGTTTAAGACGATCTATGGAGATATTAACCACACGATCTGGAAGTTTAATTTTATAGACTTTGTCGAAACGCTTGAGAACTTTGAATGGACCGTCATACGGGGATTTTAAAGGACGTCTAACTGTGTCGTCTCGGACAAAAACTTGAGTACATGTTTTCAAATCGGGATGAACAAAAAATGATCTACGACTGCTGTGTGATTTTAAAGCGGGTTTAAACTTACCTATAGTTTTGCGAATCCGGTCGACGAGAGTATCGTCGTCACCTGTCTCTGTACCAGTACTATCATAAAAATCACCTGGTAAACGAAGCTTTCTCCCGAACGTCATCTCGGCGGCACTAACGCTATTGTCGCTTCTCAGCGCTGCACGAAGACCTAACATGACTGATGGTAACTGATCTATCCATGAGTTATCAACCAAACTAGCTTTTAATGACGTTTTTAATGATTTATTGAACTTTTCGACCATGCCATTACTCTGAGCGTGGTACGGTGTAGACCTTAGCTTTTTGACTCCTAGAATCTTAAGCAAGTTACTGAATAAACTACTTTCGAATTGTCTCCCTTGATCGCTGGTCAATTTTACTGGACACCCATAACGCGTTATCCAGCCATCATAAATGACTTTAGCTACGCTCTCTGCAGTAATATCTTTAAGAGGGAAAGCCTCCGGCCAACGTGTTTTCCTGTCTACAACTGTAACACAATACCTATATCCATCAGCTGTAGTGGGTAAAGGTCCTATAATATCCACATTGACATGCTCGAATCTCTCGACGGATGGGTACTCATTAAACTCTGACAAAGTGTGTCTAGTTACCTTAGCTCGTTGACATTGCAGACAGCATTTTGCCCATAGTCCTACATCACGATTCATTTCTGGCCAGAAAAATCTACTAGCAATCTTTTTTCTGGTAGTGCGGATCCCTGGATGACTTAAACCATGCACTGAATCAAAGGCTATCTTTCTAAAAGCGCTAGGCAAATAAGGTCTAAAATTGCTAGTCGAAGTTTCGCAATAAATTGCCTTATTGCTTGTAGGCAAAAATACCTTTCTGAAATGCGATCTGTTGTTTTCGCTCGATGTTTCATTGGAAATATACTCGTCATGTTCTTGCGCGTCAGCAACTGCACCGTAGTCGAGAATCGTGGGACAGGAAACGGTTTCTATTCTCGATAAACAATCTGCAGGAATATTGTTCTTACCTTCTACGTATCGTATGTCGGTTGTGAATTCGCTGATAAATAACAACTGCCTGGTTCTACGAGGCGTTTCTTTGTTGTTATCTACATTTTTGAATGCGTAGATAAGAGGTTTGTGGTCTGTAAAAATGATTAAGGGTTGTCCTTCGAACATTTTCCTAAAATATCGGACTCCAAGATAAATACCTAAAAGTTCTCTGTCATAAGTGCTGTACTTTTGTTGAGCAGTGGTCAATTTCTTTGAGAAATAGCCTAAGGGTTTCCACGTACCTTTTACCTGTACCTGAAGAACTGCGCCAACCGCATAATCAGAAGCGTCTGACATGAGTGCCATGGGAGCATCGACGTGAGGATGAGACAAAGTAGCCGCGTTTTTTAAGCTTTGCTTACATTTCTCAAAAGCCTCCGTTGACTCTGCAGTCCACTGGATTTTTGTTTTGTCCCTTTTCTTGCTATTGTGCAGGTACTTATTAAGCTCTGCCTGGTAAGATGCTGCGTTCGGTAAGTGAGCACGATAGAAATTTACCATACCTAGGAAACGGCGTAAGTCTTGAATGGTCTCGGGTTTCGGGTAGTTCGTAATTGCTTGCACTTTCTCTGGTAACGGCCGAATGCCCTCTGTTGACACCTCGAAACCTAGAAAATCCAGCTTCGACTTACCAAAACAGCATTTTGACACATTGATGGTGATTCCAAACTGGCTCAGCCTCTCGAAAACGGCTTGCAAATGTCGCTCATGCTCCTGTTCTGTCTCGCTAGCTATGAGAACATCATCAATGTACACAAATATAAAGTCAAAATTTGGAAAAACTGTGGTATTCATGAACCTCTGGAAAGTCTGGGCTGCGTTTTTCAATCCAAAACTCATTTTCGGAAATTCAAATAAGCCAAAAGGGGTAATAATGGCGGTTTTTTCAATGTCCTCTTCAGCCACGGGAATAAAATGATAAGCCCTATTAATGTCTAACGTTGAAAATATTTTTTTGTTGTTCATAATGTATGTAAAATCCTGAATTCGCGGAATTGGATATCTGTCTGCCTTAGTAACTGCATTTAACCGTCTATAATCTCCGCATGGGCGAAGTTCGCCGTTCTTTTTTGGAACGACATGCAGCGGACTTGCCCAGGGACTTTTGGAAGGCCTACAGATGCCCATTTCTTGCATTATTCTAAATTCCTCTTTAACTTTTTTGTAACGATCTGGGGGAAGTGGTCTAGCTCTAGCAAATATCGGAGGTCCTTTGGTTTCAATATGATGCCTAACGTTGTGACTAGGTGGTTCTCTAAAATTTACAGGTTTCGTAATATCCGGATATTTACTTAGCAAGTCATGAAAAGGGTGATTTTCGTCAATAACTCTGATCGATGGATTAAAACAATGTTCAATAGCTCCAATTACACTCAAACAAGTTAAACTGTCTATTAATTTTTTGGATCTCAAATCTACAAGAAGGCCATAATGAACTAAAAAATCTGCACCTATAATTGGCTGTCTGACATCGGCAATAATAAATGTCCATTTATATGCTCTTCTTAAACCAAGGTTGAGTTCTAGAGTCTTTAAACCGTATGTTTTGATTTCGGAACCGTTTGCAGCGTATAATTTGCACACACTTTCACCAATTGCATATTTGTTTCTCACTGGTAAGACACTAACGTCGGCACCTGTGTCCACTAAGAAACGAAAACCACTGTTGGAGTCTGTCACGGATAGGCGGTGTGACGGTGGAGTTGTACAAGCTTCCGCCACCTCTTGTACTCCTACTCGTTTCCCGCAGGTTGACCTCTGGACCAGGCGCACGGTGGAACGCAACGCTGCGCCTTCTCTCGGTATCTAAAATGGTATGAACAAAGCCAGTCTGGGCTATCAGGCGTTCTTCTGGTGCTGCTCCTTCCGCGCGATCCATAACGTTGTCGCATGCCACTCCTGGAAGCAGATCTCCCCCTCTGCCGGAACCGGCCACGGCCCGACCGTTTCGAGTGCTCTTCCAACCCGCAAATCCTGCCTTCGAGTCTCTCTAAGGCAGCTAGGACAGCTGCCATCTCCGGGGACTGCGTCACTCCGCCCCGCGAAGTCGACGCCTGCACCTCTGCTACGTGTGGAGTCGGCCTAACCGCCTCCAGCACTTTGTCCGCAATTGCAGCCAGGCTATCCAAGTTCTGGCTGTCGGCGACGGCGACTGCTGCTCGTGCTGCCTGAGGTAGATGATTCTGCCACAATATGCATAGCGTTTGATCAGGCACTTTACCCCTAGCAAGGTCTCGCATTTTCCTGAGTAAGTGCGACGGCTTCTGCTCACCCAGCTCCATATCACTGAGGAGATTCTGCAGTTGCGCCTTAGCAGAATCTTCATAAATCGCCAAAAGCTTTTCTTTGAGGGCTTCATACTTGCCAGTAACTGGTGGCTGTAGCAGAAGGTCGGTAATCTGCCCTATCGCACTTTTTGTGAGTTTCCCTAAAACTAGGTCATACCTCGCCTGATCCTTGAGATGCTGAGGGTTTAGTATAGCTTCAACTTGTATAAACCAGTGTCTAGGTTGATCAGCCCAAAACTCCGGTAACCTGGACGCCACTGTGACCGCTGCCAGGTCCAGCTGCGCGTCGGTCCTCTCGCTCGACGCTGCAGGCGGCGCGCCCGCCGGCGGCTGCTGCAACGGCTGCTGTGGCTGCTGCTCAGCGACGCCGGGTGCTCCGCCAGCACCGCTTGCCATTTTCGTAATGGCTTTGTTTCCCTGCCCCGGCTAGTTCCCGCAAAGTGAGTTGCCCCCGATACGCAGTTAAAAACAAATTCGATTTGATACACAGTCTTTAAAATTGTCTTTCACTTTTCACTGCACTGTAAGTTTATATTTATAGTCTTTGTGCGCCCCGTTGTCGGGGTCACCAATTTGTATGATGTTAATACTAACTATTATGACTCCGGGATCAGAAGTATGGAAATGTCAATTTAAAACCACTGAATACCACAATAAAGTTTATTTTTAGAGTTTCACAAATTGTTAACACTGAAGGTCAATTATATCAATAACTGTTACAGTAATTTACGTATGCGCTTACGCTTTTGGGAACTACCGGGCAGGTCGCAAGGCGGGGGACAACTGGCGAGGCCCGCGCCTCGCGGCTTGCATCTCGAATGCGTCGTCAGCATTTCTAACTACATATATGTGTCCCTACAAATATTTTCCAACACTAGCAAGCCTTTAAATCTGTAAAACTATTATTTTACTTTTACAATTTCTTCTTAGGTGTCAGTCCCTCTCCTTCTCCTATTTGCAGTTTTGAGTTTTTTATTCAATTGCTTATAACTCAAAGATTTACTTTAAACGCCTTAATTACTACATTTTCCTTTTGATGCTTACACATTTCCAGGTATTTCCATTAGCATACAATATAATATTGTAAGCTTGCCAAGCGTCTTGGACATTAGTTACTTATTGGCAATAACTGATTGACTCAGTTTTACTTGTCTTGTATGATGTTAATATATATAATGCAATTTAAAATACTTGTAGATAATCCAAGGTCAAATAAAGTAGGAATGTTACATTCGTTGTAGAGGTACCACGTCAAGTATGATTTTACTTGTGAATAGGTTAAGCGAACAATCTGATGAGTTGGTAGTTGGAGGGTCGAATGGAGATCAAGTGAAACGAGACATTACCGAAGATGTGTTATATTTTCGGTATCCAAGTATAAAGAGAGCAAGTAAATCTAAACATAACATATTTATAGGCTATTATTGCTTACATGCTATTTATACAATTACGTGCGTCGCATATTTATGTTGCAGACAGTAACGTATAGTTACTGTTAATATGTTAACTTAGGCATATAGTACACCTCCCTGGAAAGTTACTCTTCACCCCCACAAAGGAAGAAAAAAAAATGTGACACACGCAGTTGCATTTACATTTTTTTTTTAATTATAATATAATATAATAGTTGCTAGTTATTACTTAGTTTCAAAATACATCTTAGTGTTATTTTTATGAGTTATATAAACCTGATTATTTTTTAATATCTTAACATTTGGTGACATATCTTCTATGAGCTTGTAAGGTCCATTATAAATAGAGTCTAATTTATCGCCTACTTGGTTTTTTAAAAGTATTAAGTCTCCTGGTTTATATTGTACAGAATTCATTTTCTTATCATACATTAATTTTCTATTGACTTTACTAGACATTAAATTATTTCTAGCTTCTGACTGAGCTCTTTGTAACCTATACTTAAATTCTTTAGGATAACTATCATAATTATAGAGAGGGTCGACAGAAGAAATTAAATTATTCGGTAAACGACAGTGTTTGCCGAAAACTAATTCGAATGGCGTATATTGCGTCTCGGTATGTACGGTGGTATTATACGAAAAACACCAATAGCTTAACCAGGTACTCCAGTCTGTGCGGTTATTACTACATTGTATCCTAAGGTAAGCTCCTAGGTTCTTGTGCGTGTTCTCGAGTGCTCCTATAGTTTCGTGGTGATAAGCAGTCGAGTGTAGCTTATTTATACCTAATAATCTACAAATATCGCTAAAAACACTGGACATAAATTCGGTACCTTGATCCGTTATAACGTCGCTTGGTACGCCATATCTTAAAATAAAATTATTTACAAATGCTTTACTTACAGACTCAGTGTCTTTCCTCTCTAAAGGATATGCTTCGACGAACTTAGTCAGTTCACACTGAATTGTTAATACGTACTTATAGTTAAAATTGTCTATTTCTAAAGGTCCTAGAATGTCTAAAGAAACTCTTTCGAAGGATGAACTTGGCGTTGTAGTTATCACCATTGGCTCCTTAGTGTATTTATTAGTGTGTTTGTTGTGTTGACAATGTGCACATTTCTTTACGTATTCGTATACATCGTGGCTCATTCTTGGCCAGAAGTAATGACGTTTAATATTATTGAGCATTCTATTAACCCCCGCGTGGCCACTGGTGGGTAATAGATGGAAATCGTTTAAAATAACTCTTATTTCCTCTTTATCGTATACTTTCGTGACACCTTTCGTTACTAGGATCCTAGGAATATCACATTTGTAGCTAGCTAAAAATTCGTTTATTTCTTGCGCATTTTGTTTATTTTTAGGGTTCCGTACCTCAAAAGGAAAAAACGGAACCGTTATAGGATCACTCGTGCGTCTGTCTGTCTGTCTGTCTGTCTGTCTGTCTGTCCGTCTGTCACAGCCGATTTTCTCCGGAACTACTGGACCAATCAAGTTGAAATTTGGTACACATATGTAAGTTTGTGACCCAAATACGGACATGTAACGTAAACAAATGAATTTTAAACATGGGGGCCACTTTTGGGGGGTAAATGAAAAAATGAAAAAAATTAATTTTTCAAACTATATCATGTTACATATCAAATGAAAGAGCTTAATGTAAGGATCTCAAATATATTTTTTTTATAATTTTCGAATAAACAGTTTAGAAGTTATTCAAGAAAATAGGCAAAAAATGACCATTCCCCCCCCCCTTATCTCCGAAACTACTAAGTCTTAAATTTAAAAAAAAATACATAAAATAGGTCTATACCTATAGATGACAGGAAAACCTATTAGAAATGTACAGTCAAGCGTGAGTCGGACTTAATTACAGTTTTTGATCCGACCCCTACGGATTTTTTAAAGAGATTTCACTCACGTTTCACATAAAAAATACATTGTTAACAGTGCCGGATTACTTAGAGTAGTAGTTTTCTTAGAGTAATTGGTGATTATTTTCTGATAAGATAATCATTTTAAATATTTAACGGTCTTACCTACTTACGAGTAATTGTAAGGTCAAATTAAAAATAATGTTTAAAAAAATATGTTAAATTGAGAGCTAGCTCAAAGTTTTTTGTACTCGTCGACTTTAATGGTTGAATTAATAAAGACTTTGTAACCAATAAGCAAAACAAGCACGTGCTTACGGCACCACGTTCAGGGGGGGGCACCAAAATGCCAGGTTGAAAAAGGTGAAGAAATTTTAAAATTAGGGACAGACACATCGTTTTTACCACACGATTTTTTTAGCTGTCCAAAAGCTAATTTGCAAAAATAATGGCGCGTAATTCTTTGGGAAACAATCGGTAGCAGTAGAAGAGTCGTGATTACATGCATAGATTCGATTTCAACCCACTCTTTTGCGGTTCGGCGTTAGGTCTTATGCGAGGCCTTCTGCCTTACGGCAAAGTTGATCTTCTGCCTTAATTACACTTGGGCGTGGATCCAAATCCAACCTTTCCTCTTTCGCACCTGGGCCTACTGCCTTTCTCACACTTCGCCAATTCAATTCCAAGCTCTCTGCTTTCTTGCATATTTTATGCATGAAAACAACCTCGCTGAGACCCTTAAATATCGAGCCCTATGCGAAGCTAGGCCGATAGAAAACTGTCGCATCCCTTCTCTGTATGAAATCCTGGATTCGCGCCTGGTTGGGACTATAACTAAAATTGCGTTTTATATCGAAAAATTTTCGCGCTCGCTTCGCTCGCGTTTTCAATAACTTTATAAGGTATGATAAAGGTGACATTCGGGTGGCGACTGCAGCAACATTACTCTGTTGCAACGTTACTGCTGCAGTACTGTCAACTTCCGTGATAAAATGATGTGACTGATTTCCATAAGTACTAAAAGTAAAAATGTACAACTGTCTATCATATTGCGTTTTTATATCGAAAAATTTCCGCGCTCGCTTCGCTCGCGTTTCTATTACTTTCTAAGCTATGATAAAGGTGACATTCGGGTGGCGACTGCAACAGCATTAGGTACTCTGTTGCAACATTACTGCTGCGGCACTGTCAATTTTCGTGATAAAATGATGTGACTGATTTCCATTCTCAGCTGTAATGCGGCAATGAACTTCTCTCAATTTACCAAAAAATCAATGTAATCTTGATGAAGGGGGCACCTAGAAATGCTTAGGGCATCAAAATATCTTAATCCGGCACTGATTGTTAAAAATTGTGTAATATACGGAACCTTTGGAACGCGAGTCCGACTCGCACTTGGCCGGTTTTTTATTATTATAACTTCATTTATGCGTTGCTTCTTGCAAAATTCTTCTAATTCCCTCGCTAATACGCCTACGGTAGATAACGATCGGGATGTTAGATATATGCATGATTCGCTTGGTACGTACTCAAAATTTCCTTTACTACTCATTATTTTATTTTGACATGTCTTACTTAATTTGTAATCGGAACTTAATATGAGTTCAATACAATTTTTTGGTGCTTTGATGATTTCCACAACTCTAGGTTGATCAAGCCTATCGTTTGCGGGTACATCTGTCGCTAAGTCACCTTGATCGCAAGTTTGTTGCGCGCGCAGTTTCCGTGTTTGAGCTCTGGTCATGACTGATACAACGTGTGTTCTAATATTTTTTAAATCTTCACTATTCATCGGTAAACGACTCAATGCGTCTGCAGCTGCATTGTTTCGCCCCGGAATGTACTCAATATCAAAATTGAATTCTTCTAAATACAACCTAAATTTGGTTAATCTACTCGAGGGATCAGTCATTCCAAAAAGATAAATCAATGGTTTATGGTCGGTGACAATTTTAAACCTTTTCCCAAAGAGATAGGGTCTAAAATGTCTTGTCGACCAAACTATGGCAAGTAATTCCAAATCTATGATTGGGTATCGCGTCTCGGCTGGCTTAAGATTTCGACTTGCGTACGCGACTACTTTTCCGTTGGAATTTGATAGTACTGCACCTAATCCTATTTTTGATGCATCTGTATGTAACGTAAAAATGTTATTTTCTGAGAAATCTGGATAGTCTAAAACTTGTGGACTCGTAAGAATATTTTTTAATTTTAAAAATGCTGCTTCACACTCTGTAAACCAGTTAAAAACTGCGTTTTTCTTGGAAAGCTGGTTTAAGGGATAAGCTATGTTCGCGAAATTTGGAATAAACCGTCTATAGTAATTGGCAAATGCTACGAATCTTTTGACCTCGTCTGTATTCGTTGGTCTTGGGTATTTGGTTAATGCATCTACTTTCGCTGGGTCGGGCTCTACTCCCTTTGAAGTTATTTTGTGCCCTAAATACATTATCTCTTTACGTAAAAATTCGCATTTTAATGGATTTAGTTTAAGATTCGCGCTCCTCAAACGTTCTAAAACTTGAGTGAGGTTATGGTTATGTGACATTATGGATTTACCTATGACAATGCAATCGTCTAAGTATATGAAACATTGTTTGTAATTTAATCCGGACATGGCTATGGTCATAAGTCTTGAGAAAACACTACCGCTTGTTCGGAGTCCCATGGGACATCTCTTCATTGAATACATCTTATCGGTAGTAAACGCGGTGTATTTCCGGGATTCCTTGTCTAAAGCTAGTTGGTAATAACCTTGGGAAAGATCGAGCTTTGAAAAATATATGCTACCTGCTAGGGAATCTAATATTTCTGTTATGTTGGGCAATGGGAATTTATCATCCTGTATTCTATTATTTAGTTGCCTGTAGTCGACAACCAATCTCCATTTCTTTTCTCCTAACTTATCACTCTTTTTAGGAACAAGCAAAACTGGGCTGGACCACTCGGAAGTAGTCTCTTCTATTATGTCGTTATCTAGCATATCTTGGATCTGCGTTTGAAGTTCTTTGCGTAAGGCATGTGGTATCCTGTAAGGTTTTACGTATACTGGGCTTGCATTTTCTTTTAAGTTAATTTTGTGCTCCAGCAAGTTTGTTGTGGTAAGCTTGTCGCCTGGCAGATGAAAAAATCTGCGTATTTTGCACAAATTTGTTCTATACTTAATTGTTCCTCTTTGTTTAAATAAGTGTGTAAATTTAAAAGATCTAATAAGGTTTTTACTCTATTGACGCTAATTTTCCCTGTGTCAAAATTGCAAATATCAAAATTACATAATCGGTTTACCTTCAACTTTGATAAATCTAAAGTAACTGGCTTATCAGTCGTATTCAATATCCGTACGGGTATTTGACCTTTGTCTGGTCTTGAAATGACACCTGCTACAAAAACGCCTGCTTGCATTTCCTGGGCTAGTACTACACAGTCGTCTACCAGTTGTGACGTAATGTGAGTCATAACTTCGCATCGCGGAGGTATATTATGGACATACGTATTATTTAAATGTACTTGCATAGGTATCGAAACGGACTGACCTCGGTCCTCCAAAATTAATGCATTGCGTTTATAACTTATATCTGCATCGTAACGTTTGAAAAATTCTTCTCCTAAAATTGCTTGGGCTGCGCATTGCATATTCTTAAAAACATTAAACTTTTCTTCGCAAATGAAACCGTTAAAGTCTAAGTCTAAATATATATATCCTTCTGAAGTTAAATCTCCGCATACTCCCTTAATAGTAATGCTATGTCCTTGTATTTGTCTGAAAAGATCGGGTTTGTTTTGTAAATATTCGTACCTAATAGCACACAGGCCTGCTCCGCTGTCGGCCAAGAGTTTTAATTTATATGTGTTACCTATACTACAAGTTACTGTGCTATAATTATCTTTATTATAACTAAATATTGCGCTATTCATATTAGTCACGAAAAAACTGCCTGTTAGGTTTTACATTATCGTGTGACGGTTGCATGTGCTGCGCACGCGTATTCGGGCGAGTGGGCGCGCGCGCAGGTCGGTGGACTGTAGCTGCACGGTCAGCGAAATTGTCCGGTCGTTTAACTCTATTTGTCGAGACGTGTTGCGAAATACCTGTGTTACGGTTATTATGGAAATAATACCGTGTCCCGAATGTATTTTTATTTCCTGTGTTAAAATCTCTGCCCTTATTCCTATTGTAACGCGCAGAGTGGGCATTCCGGTTCCCGTAATTATTACGAGAATGTCCCCGTCCATAATGTAGGACTTGATCCTGTTGTGGTGATGAGCTGTGCTCGTCAATGGCCGTCCTGATTGCTTCGGGCAATGACGTAAATTGTCTAGATGATATTATTGTGCTTAATTTTGGGTCTGCTAGACCGTCTGCAAACCTTTTAATGGCTGATTTCTCGTTCAGCGGACGAAGTATATCGTACCTGCTATCGTTACCGTCGGCCTGAGATATGGTCAGGTTGACGAAAAGATCCTCGATCTCGGCTCCGAATGCCTCTATAGTTCTCCTACCTTGCCTAGCTCTGTATAGTTGAGCCTGAATCGATTCGGACGATTTTTTAGGTAGTAAAAATGTGCGCATATCCGTGACAAGTAATTCTACGCTACTATATGACGTCTTTAATCTGAGCTTAGCGCTAGATGAAAGTCTTGTTTTTAGGACGAAGTCTATTAAAACCTGTTGAGTTTCGCTATTAATAATGGAACTGTACATTAGAATACCGTCTATTAATTGTTTAGTGGTATCCTCCTGCCCCGTCATGACGGGCAACAAGGCGATGGCCGTCTTGACATCAAAACTGGGCTTAGCCATTTTTCCGTCTGTTTGAGATTCTGTATCAAAATAATTTAATGCTATCTTTATCCTACTGTAAGTGTCGGCAATATCGTTTATATGCTTATTAGCTAACTCTAATTCTGAAATTTTATATTTTTCCGTTTGCTTCTGTAACTGAGACACAATATCCGCCGCGCGATTATATAATTCGTTTGATTCGTCTAGTTTCTTTCTACCTATTTCTTTCCGTCGCCTCTCTGGACCTAACTTTACAATATCTTCTCTTAATTTATTTAACCTTTCACGAATGGACACTAACTCAGATAGCATAATAAATTTGCGGCTACGGTTAATAACATACAACGGCTAAAATTAGGATACCTAACATTTCCTATATATCGCGACGAAACAATTAAAACATAATGATAAAGTTATATGTAACTTACATTAGTAGCGGGCAATGTACCCCCGTAAGTAGGTTATGTCGACGCTGCATTCCGCGCTGGCTGGGCGGTCGCGTGACGCTGCTGGCGAGCTGGCACCTCCATGTGGCACTCGCTGACGCTGCATGTGGCTGCCTCTGCTCCGACGACGATGACGGGCCGGGCTAACCCTGGACTCCCTCGAGCATGGGCCGGGATAACCCTGGACACCTCTTGATATGGGCCGGGATAACCCTGGACACCTCTTGAATTGCGAGCCGGGATAACCCTGGACAACGCTCTTCTTTCTTCTTTCTTAGTTTTTCCTTAATTTGAGTTTTTTCCCTTGGTCATCTTTTTCTTTCTTCTCTTTCGTTTTCAAAATGTGTGGGAGGGTTCTGTTTAATAGGAAGCTTCTTTCTTGAAAATGCGCAGGAAGTTTCTTTCTTGAAAAATAGGTTCTTCAACTTGAATCTTCATTAGGCTGATCTTCTTGTCTTGACTTCTATCCTCATTTTGCTATGCGATGCGCTGTGGTGGACTTCGCTTTCCTGGTATTCTTCTGGTATGGGTCGCCATCTGATGAGTTGGTAGTTGGAGGGTCGAATGGAGATCAAGTGAAACGAGACATTACCGAAGATGTGTTATATTCTCGGTATCCAAGTATAAAGAGAGCAAGTAAATCTAAACATAACATATTTATAGGCTATTATTGCTTACATGCTATTTATACAATTACGTGCGTCGCATATTTATGTTGCAGACAGTAACGTATAGTTACTGTTAATATGGTAACTTAGGCATATAGTACAACAATAATCTATATAAATAGATTTATATATTATTAATTTGTTAGGTACCTACTAAGATTTACCTGCCTATTTGACCATTATTATTATTAATTGCATTGCATACATATCTAATTTCGTTCTTTAATTATAATACTTGAATAATATAATCTTGACATCAATTAATCCAAATATTTAGGTATTTCAAACATTTTATTGCTCAAAAAGTAACACAGCAAATATAATATCGAATGTAATATTATTCTAGCAACTTACTTATGCGAAGAATCATAATTACAATTTATGTTATGAAAATAACGTAACACCTTACTAATTGAAAGCTGATTTTTCAATTGAATTGTGACCAGTAAGTATTGTGTTATTATTTCCACAATAATTACTGTCAGACTATCACATAAATATTATTATTTGTACTTATACACTTTTTCTTCGGTTTATTTCAATTACTTGCAACATATTTTATAAACCTGAAACATAGGTATACACCTTGTATGTCTGCTTCCTATCCTGCCGTTGGTAAGTATGTCATTTAACTTCAATAAACATCTTCCAACGAACCAATGGAATTACATTATTCTAACCATGATCCCATGAAATACTGAGTACACCAGAGTACAGTTCGAATGTTTAGGTACTTTACCATTTTATCGTTACGTTTAACGTTTCTAAATGATAAGACCTAGGCTTTTGGTCTTTTGAGTCTTAGTGCTCAATTAGTACAATAAATGTGTACTCTTGGGTAGATCAATAAAGTGGTTCAAGCTACAACTTTAATCTACTAGTTTTACTTAATTAGTTAGCCTCAACAAATTAAACATCAGGCAAACTGTCATTGAGAGCGATCAAAATCACGGTTAATTCGAATACTTATTGTTTTTATTTTATAATGTGTAGGTACCTACACACAGTATTTAGTTATTTGTTTCTGTTTTGATTTAATGTATTGGTTCTGAGACAATGTATAATTTCTAATGTATGTATTGTCTCAACCGCATACCTAAGAGTTTTGGCATCCTTAATTATTGTAAGTTTATGCATGTGACTGAAATAAGGAAATATATTTTCCGGTAAAGTGCCTTTTTAATTACACTTAATTATAATTAGTCATCACATCACACACATCACTCATCTTCATCTGAGTAGGTGTACCTACTACCTAGGTAGTTAAAAAGGGACTTCGTCATCTACACTGTTAACCGACAAAAGTCGTATGTCTATTTACAAGACATTAGGTTAACTGCTGGTCACTAGAGTTTTTTCTGTTAGTACCTTAGTCATGGTTGCCTTGGGTATAGTTTCGTAGTTTAGTTAAGTAAGCAGTGCTTCCTCATCGTGTAAGGCTCCCCGCATCGCCACTTCAGTTTTTACAGCATTGACTTTAGGTACTACATGACATGATGTAGGCCCAGCGTCTATTTACGTACCTGTTGTACTTGGGTTTGTAATTGAGCTTTGCCCTGATTATTATTCTATAGAATCATGTATTCCGGCTCTAAAATAGATTGGAATTGGGATTTATTATATGAAATCTGGGTCATATACGATTTTGAAGAATTGTATATCCTCATCTATTTATAGGTTTTATTTGGGCAGTTTAGGCATGCCTCTGTGTTCCACAATTTACACGGCTACTTACGCAGAATGCATTATTACTCTTATCCTGGTCACCTGCTTGTTTCTCTTAAACTATAATTTAACCTGTCTTCTAACTGTTCCAACAGGATTGCTACAACAATCTTTAACCGGAATACCGTCTAAGTCGTCGTATAATATATCCCAACAAAAACATAAATGTGAAATGAGAGCCAAGTTCAATATTAAGAATATGTGTTGTTGTTGACTCGCTGACAAAAGAATTGAGATCTATATTGGTGCCAAGTTCTGTGCTGTGTAGAAAATCCTGAAATTATAAAGGATTTGTCTTGGCTAGTTTTTACGTATAGGTTATTTATTATATTTGACTAGGTACGTTACTTTTCTAAAATTTGGTTTGTTGGTAAAACTAGCCAAGACAAATCCTTTATAATTTCAGGATTTTCTACACAGCACAGAACTTGGCACCAATATAGATCTCAATTCTTTTGTCAGCGAGTCAACAACAACACATATTCTTAATATTGAACTTGGCTCTCATTTCACATTTATGTTTTTGTTGGGATATCATTACTTTTTGTACAGAAATTACTATAGTAAGTATTCTATTCATCATGAAAGCAGTTTGCCTAAGCTGAAAAGGAGACCCTCGCTAACGCGCGGTCAGTTGTCAAAAAGTTTCAGTTTTCAGATTTTTTCTTTTGTATGCGCCTAATAATGTACCTTGATGCCAAATATCAAGTTTCTAAGTCATCTAGAAGTGGGTTAGGTTTTTGGTCTATAAGTATTAATTTTTTTTTCTATCTAAATATCAATAATTTCGAGTTTTCAGATTTTTCCCTTTATATACACCTAATAGTCTACCTTGATACCAAATATCAAGTTTCTAAGTCATCTAGAAGTGGGTTAGGTTTTTGGTCTATAAGTATTAATTTTTTTTTCCATCGAAATATCAATAATTTCCAATTTTCAGATTTTTTCCTTTATATACACCTAATAGTCTATCTTGATGCCAAATATCAAGTTTCTAAGTCATCTAGAAGTGGGTTAGGTTTTTGGTCTATAAGTATTAATTATTATTTTTTCCATCGAAATATCAATAATTTCCAGTTTTCAGATTTTTCCCTTTATACACACCTAACAGTCTACCTTGATGCCAAATATCAAGTTTCTAAGTCATCTAAAAGTGGGTTAGGTTTTTGGTCTATAAGTATTAATTATTATTTTTTCCATCGAAATATCAATAATTTCCAGTTTTCAGATTTTTCCCTTTACATACACCTAACAGTCTACCTTGATGCCAAATATCAAGTTACTAAGTCATCTAGAAGTGGGTTAGGTTTTTGGTCTATAAGTATTAATTATTTTTTTTCCATCGAAATATCAATAATTTCCTGTTTTCAGATTTTTTCCTTTATATACACCTAATAGTCTACCTTCATGCCAAATATCAAGTTTCTAAGTAATCTAGAAGTGGGTTAGGATTTTGGTCTATAAGTATTAATAATTTTTTTTCCATCGAAATATCAATAATTTCCAGTTTTCAGATTTTTCCCTCTATATACACCTAATAGTCTACCTTGATGCCAAATTTCAAGTTTCTAGGTCATCTGGAAGTGGGTTAGGTTTGTGATCTATATGTCAGTCAGTCACAAAAATGCCGGTTTTTACACGTTGATTTATCAATAACTGTATGAGCTATTTTTATGAAATTTTGTATTTTGGACAAGCTAAGGGGCTTGAATACATGTGCCAAATTTCATTTGTGTAGGTTAAGTAGGTTTCAAGTTGTGAAGGGGTCAAAAGTAGCTCGAAATGGTTCGTGTAATATTACACACGGTTGCTGCGTCGCCAGTTCCTTTTTCTTTGAACTTGGCTGGACACGCTACCGCGTGTCTAGATCCTGAAATTATAAAGGATTTGTCTTGGCTAGTTTTTACGTATAGGTTATTTATTATATTTGACTAGGTACGTTACTTTTCTAAAATTTGGTTTGTTGGTAAAACTAGCCAAGACAAATCCTTTATAATTTCAGGATTTTCTACACAGCACAGAACTTGGCACCAATATAGATCTCAATTCTTTTGTCAGCGAGTCAACAACAACACATATTCTTAATATTGAACTTGGCTCTCATTTCACATTTATGTTTTTGTTGGGATATCATTACTTTTTGTACAGAAATTACTATATAGTAAGTATTCTATTCATACTATATAGTATGTATTCTATTCATCATGAAAGCAGTTTGCCTAAGCTGAAAAGGAGACCCTCGCTAACGCGCGGTCAGTTGTCAAAAAGTTTCAGTTTTCAGATTTTTTCTTTTGTATGCGCCTAATAATGTACCTTGATGCCAAATATCAAGTTTCTAAGTCATCTAGAAGTGGGTTAGGTTTTTGGTCTATAAGTATTAATTTTTTTTTCTATCTAAATATCAATAATTTCGAGTTTTCAGATTTTTCCCTTTATATACACCTAATAGTCTACCTTGATACCAAATATCAAGTTTCTAAGTCATCTAGAAGTGGGTTAGGTTTTTGGTCTATAAGTATTAATTTTTTTTCCATCGAAATATCAATAATTTCCAATTTTCAGATTTTTTCCTTTATATACACCTAATAGTCTATCTTGATGCCAAATATCAAGTTTCTAAGTCATCTAGAAGTGGGTTAGGTTTTTGGTCTATAAGTATTAATTATTATTTTTTCCATCGAAATATCAATAATTTCCAGTTTTCAGATTTTTCCCTTTATATACACCTAACAGTCTACCTTGATGCCAAATATCAAGTTTCTAAGTCATCTAAAAGTGGGTTAGGTTTTTGGTCTATAAGTATTAATTATTATTTTTTCCATCGAAATATCAATAATTTCCAGTTTTCAGATTTTTCCCTTTACATACACCTAACAGTCTACCATCATGCCAAATATCAAGTTTCTAAGTAATCTAGAAGTGGGTTAGGATTTTGGTCTATAAGTATTAATAATTTTTTTTCCATCGAAATATCAATAATTTCCAGTTTTCAGATTTTTCCCTCTATATACACCTAATAGTCTACCTTGATGCCAAATTTCAAGTTTCTAGGTCATCTGGAAGTGGGTTAGGTTTGTGATCTATATGTCAGTCAGTCACAAAAATGCCGGTTTTTACACGTTGATTTATCAATAACTGTATGAGCTATTTTTATGAAATTTTGTATTTTGGACAAGCTAAGGGGCTTGAATACATGTGCCAAATTTCATTTGTGTAGGTTAAGTAGGTTTCAAGTTGTGAAGGGGTCAAAAGTAGCTCGAAATGGTTCGTGTAATATTACACACGGTTGCTGCGTCGCCAGTTCCTTTTTCTTTGAACTTGGCTGGACACGCTACCGCGTGTCTAGATTTTTATATATACTTTGTCCGTTTTTATTTAAGCTGATACATTCGGTTCTTACCCATACGAACATCTGCAAAATGCATTTAATTTATGATACGGGTATAGGTTAGAAGAAGGTTAAATTGTAATACTTTACAGAAAATGTTTCCAACTGGCGTATTTTTTTTTTTATAATTGAAATCTACTCTGAATCTACATTAGTAGATATGCCTATTCCCGAGGCCATCCATCTATACCTACGCCTTAAGTTAACTGGAACAGTAGGCAGAGGCACTAAACTGCTTATTATATAATTTCGAATTCAGTAAATACATTACATAATAGGAGGTCACTCTATACTAACATAATGTCAGTTTATGACTATTTTGCCTCCCTATTAAGTTTTGGTGGGCTAAAGAATCCGTCTAATGGTGGTATCTAGGACATTTTGAATAACCTAAAACAAGATACTATCGTTAGTACCAACCAACACTATATCGCGTCAGTTTACTTTTAAGTACTATGTTGTACTAATTTGGACGACCTATAACAAAAGGTCCTATCGTTAGTACCAACCACCACTATCGCGTCTACTAGACTAGTTACTAGCTACATTTGACTCTTTTGGTTTGTTAGTACCAGTTGAACATTCAACTAACTAATTATTCTCTGTTTGTATCGTAGGTAAGTGTTATGATTTCGCTTATCATTTCTTTTGTTTTGCTAGTACTAGTTGAACATTCAACCCACTACTTATTTATTTTGCTAGTACCAGTTGAAAGTTCCAACCTACTAATTATTTGTTTTGCTAGTACCAGTTGAAAGTTCCAACCCACTAATTATTTGTTTTGCTAGTACCAGTTGAAAGTTCCAACCTACTAATTATTTGTTTTTCTAGCAACAGTTGAACAATCAACCTACTAATTATTTGTTTTGCTAGTACCAGTTGAACAATCAACCTACTAATTATTTGTTTTGCTAGTACCAGTTGAACATTTCAACCTACTAATTATTTGTTTTGCTAGTACCTGTTGAAAGTTTCAACCTACTAATTATTTGTTGTGCTAGTACCGGTTGAACATTTCAACCTACTAATTATTTGTTTTGCTAGTACCGGTTGAAAGTTTCAACCTACTAATTATTAGTTTTGCTAGTACCGGTTGAAAGCTTCAACCTACTAACTATTTGTTTTGCTAGTACCAGTTGAAAGTTTCAACCTACTTATTATTTGTTTTGCTAGTACCAGTTGAACATTTCAACCTACTAATTATTTGTTTTGCTAGTACTGGTTGAAAGTTTCAACCTACTAATTATTTGTTTTGCTAGTACCGGTTGAAAGCTTCAACCTACTATTTGTTTTGCTAGTACCAGTTGAAAGTTTCAACCTACTAATTATTTGTTTTGCTAGTACCAGTTGAACATTTCAACCTACTAATTATTTGTTTTGCTAGTACCGGTTGAAAGTTTCAACCTACTAATTATTTGTTTTGCTAGTACCGGTTGAAAGTTTCAACCTACTAATTATTTATTTTGCTAGTACCGGTTGAACATTTCAACCTACTAATTATTTGTTTTGCTAGTACCGGTTGAAAGTTTCAACCTACTAATTATTAGTTTTGCTAGTACCGGTTGAAAGTTTCAACCTACCAACTATTTGTTTTGCTAGTACCAGTTGAAAGTTTCAACCTACTAATTATTTGTTTTGCTAGTACCAGTTGAACATTTCAACCTACTAATTATTTGTTTTGCTAGTACCGGTTGAAAGTTTCAACCTACTAATTATTTGTTTTGCTAGTACCGGTTGAAAGTTTCAACCTACTAATTATTTGTTTTGCTAGTACCAGTTGAACGTTTCAACCTACTAATTATTACTTATACCAACTGCAGCATAGATGTGATGTACAGTTTACTTCTTGCAATTTATTTTTCTTGTTAGTCCGACTCCGACTTACTACTCAATTCATTTGATGCTGAGTTTACGTGTCTACTCCTACAGTAAAACAATAACAACGCCCTTGGCATTCATCAGTCTAAGTACGCTATCTATAGTTCTTGACTCACTTGACATCGTAAAGGTCCTTGATAATTTAACTGGTCCGTTACCTGCTAGCATTGTTTATTATCATAAACAGCACATACCTATGTATATATAAATACATTATTTATTACAATATTACAATATATTTACACAGAATTACAGTTCGCACCAAAGCGCTGGCAAATTTATACATGCAAATAGCAAAAAAAAAAAAATTGTGCATAATTATTGAATTATAATTTAGTCATGCAAATAATATAAATTAAAAATGTCAAGTGATTTAAAATATGCAACGAATAATATACAATTTCATATCAAACAATAAGATTAACAACAGAAAAGAAAATAAATCAAAAAGTATCATTCATCCATCCTCTCACAGTATTTCAGACATTCACGACACACATTCACCCATCTGCTGGCAAACACATCGCAGTCAGGAGCTGATGATAAGAACGCGTTAATCGTCCTGAGTGCTCGGAGAATCGGAGAGTTTTTACAGGAAACTGTACGCGCAAGCGGAACAGCTAAAAGGCTAGGGCACCGCGGCCTGAGCAGGTTCCTGGGCACAAACGGTACCGAAAGTCTTACGAGTTTTGACACCAAGTCGGGACAGTCGCTGTTTCCCCTCAATATGCCACACATATATGTCAAAAATTTGTAATCACGCCTTACCTCCAGCGAGTTGAAGCCAAGTGATCCAAGCAAGAACTTAGTAGGGTATAAATAGGGATAGTACCCATGCATTTTTTTATACAAAAACCTTAAAAATGCTTTTTGTACTCTCTCCAGAAGCAGTGCGTAAGTACTCTCATGAGGGTTCCAAACGACTGCCGCAGACTCAAGTTTGCTACGAACCAGTGATGTGTACAGGAGCCTGATTACGCTTGGATTGCGGAAGTCACGTGCACTCCTGATAACAAATCCAAGCCTTTTAAAACAATCAGCAGCTAACTTCTTAATATGGTCATGAAAAGTCAGGTGATCATCAAAAATAACTCCTAAGTCCTTGACTGTTACGACTCGAGACATACTCTCGGACCCAAGTTTGTAGTCAGCATGTATAGGATTTTTTGCTCGACTAAACGTCATGACAGAACACTTGGATACATTGAAGTGCAGCTCATTAGTTGTACTCCACTGAAAAATAGAGTCGATGTCGTCCTGTAACTTTTTGCAGTCAGTTATATTTTTGATTCCAAGTATTAGTTTCAGGTCGTCCGCGTAGAGTAGACATTTGGCATGTTCAACGGTTTCCTCAAGATCGTTGATCATAATGCCAAACAGCAGTGGACCTAAGATCGACCCTTGGCTAACACCCGAATGCGTTGAATACTCCGTAGACACAAAACTTCCGTGTTTGACAAATTGCCTCCTATCACATAAGTAACTTGCAAAGAACTTAAGGAGCTTAGGCGAGAAACCAATACGGCATAGTTTGTGTAGCAGAACGTCGTTGTCAACGCGATCGAACGCCTTTTTAAAGTCTAGATAGAGGACATCAACCTGCTGACCCTCATCCAAATGCCTCGACATTATATCAACTAAAGTGAGGAGGTTAGATTCAACTGACCTATTTGCTCTGAAGCCATGTTGAGAATTGCATAAAAAGGGTGATAGCTGCGAGATTATTAATGCATGCAAGACGGATTCAAATAGTTTAGCTAAAACTGATAGAATAGCAATAGGCCTGTAGTTCTCAACATTAGAGACATCGCTAGATTTTGGTATTGGAGTGACACGAGTGATTTTCCAACAGTCAGGGTACCGTCCAATGGATAATGAGAGATTAAAAATATGACAAATAGGAGGTATTAAATAGTCCTTACAACCTTTGATCACGTATGCAGGGATGCTATCAGGACCCACCGAACTTCGCGGTTTTAGTCTTTTGATGGCTGAATCTACATCGCGCGGCTCGATTGCTGGTATATGCACATAATTAGCTGTTCTACTTTGGTCTTGGTTGTTGGCAGCTTTATAGTCAAGTTGCGGCACATCAGACAGAAACACACTAGCAAAAAAGTCTGCAAAGGCATTTGCTGCTTCCGGACCAGTGTGGTCCCTCCCATTGTGCCGAACAATAGCCTCAAAACCGCCTTTTGCCTTTAAGGAGCCTATATGCTGCCAGAATGCACGAGGATTGCCATTTATCCTTGCTTCTAGCCCACTAACGTAATTATCATAAGCGCAAGAAATTCTGCCCTTTATATCCGCGCGTAAGGTAGAATAACAATTATAAACAGAGACGTCTTTACTTTTACATGTTAAGTCGACACCAAGTTAACATCTATTCATACCCATATCGTGCTAGAAATAGCATTTCAATTGATTATACCTGGTTATTTTAACCGAACAATATTTCTTTTAGGACATAAGGTCCATAAAATGTATACAACTATACCGACTTGATATGCAGGTTTCTCTATACGTTCCCTCATGTAAAAATATCTTAGTATTTAATTACACGACTAAGTAGGTCGGTATATTTTAAGTATGAACGGTAAATACACAACTCATAATAATCATGATTTCCGCGAAGGTAGTTTGATTATTTACCCTTTATATCATATTAATTCTAATATACGATTTTGAGTCAGAAAATAAACCATGTACCATCTGTATTTGTAACACACAAACCATCGGCATATTGGTTTCTGTCATTTCATGGAAAAATTCATGGCTAATACGTCGGTGCCACATCATAGGAATAATGTAACATGAGTACATTATTTTTTGTAGTGACCCCAATTATTGATCTATCTTGCATTGATTACACTTTGGATTTACATTTGGTAACTAGGCTCACGCACAGTAGCCATTGTCAAAGAGTAAGTGTAATAAGCACGCGTATATTTCTTCTTTGCTTAGTAAACATTCCTCCCGAGCTACGTACCATCAATTATTTACTCAATAATAGTTGTAAAGTTAACCACTGTTCTTATGTAAACAGTCGACAAAATCAACTGTGCATATACATAATTGTTTTTATTAACATTGATTGTAAACAAAACTATAAAATTAGGTATAGGTACTAGATCTACGTTTTTACAGTAATATTTAAATTCTGCGTTAGTTTCTTTAATACTCCTCTTACGTGAGTTTGGAATTTCATAACCTAATTACGTAAGTACCGCCTAACAAAATCGTTGCAGTTTTAATATTTTCGTATTATGTACAACCGTACGTCACTCGTTAGTAACGAGTCTCGTTACACAGAATATCACCTCGCCCAAAATTTTGTATTACCTGAATACAATCGGCAGCTCGGGAGGAAATGGACAAATACGGTAGCTATTAGGTTAGGATTTCCATACCTTAGATTTGTTTTTTTTTCTGCCACCGTTACCTTTCCTTTCCGTAAGTTTTTGTAATATTTTACCCTCGTCGCCATCTGTGACGTCCAGGCTCCGTTGTGTACTGGGTGATCAAATGAAACAACTGTTATCACTTGTGCACTCCGCCAGCCACCCACTCGCCATGACACTTCTCCACGGAGTGAAGCTAGCGGGTAGTTGCGTCGTACTGTTTATTGTGTAATCGTCACAGTCACAATAACATTGCCACTTTATTTCAACATAACATGTTACATGGGTACATTATACCTATGGTTAATAAGTTAAAATATTTCTTTATAATTTTATAATTTTCATTTATATGTATTTTATCTTAAATTTTACAATAACACGTCATTTTTAATTATTCGTTAGCAATATCTTCCGATTCACAAAAGAAATTTCAGACGTTCGGGTAATTCTGTTTACATTACTGGCAACACAGGATAGCGCTGTCACATTTGACAATTCGGATCTAGATAGCTTCATGCACTGACCGTCATCCTTGTCGAACGCGTGTTAATTGTTATTTCCTTCTCGCTCAGTGTCAGCAGTCGCAGTGTTTTCCAAACTTTTCACGTCGTAAGCTTGGTAATTAATGTGTAACTGTGAATTAGTTTTTCAAACGTTTGTCTTGTATAGATAAATAAAGTTTAATTTAATACATTAGATTTGTTTTATTTTACTATATTTCTACATGAATAACTTAAAATTAATGCCGTTAAAATAATTTTCACCGTTGGTTAAAATTCTCCCACATTTTAAAGTTTGAGAACCTGTAAACAGCATGATGACGTAGGCCCGTGTCAGTTAGGTCATACGCGAATCTCGGAATAGAGTACCAGGCGGAGTATATTATTATACCATGGTACATTATTGTCGAGGCTCGGAAGTAGCTACTTGCAGGCTGAGGATTCGTTTTAAACGGACGACCTTGGGAGTCTGTTTAATTGAATCCGAAGCCAGCAAGTAGCCTTCCAGCCGAGTCATATATAGTGCTTTTCTCAAAAATGGTGCAACAAATATAAATATGATAGGAATATTTTACAGAAGCAACGTTCTTACATATATATTTTCACAGAAACAAACAACAGAAACAATTGAAAAAGTTTGCTTTGCCGCCTTTTTATTTTTTAAATTTTAAAATAGAAGTGTATTTTTCTGCCGAAAATACGCCAAGCTATTTGAGGCAGCTAAATAGTCGCGATACCAACATTATAAGAATTATTTACTAATCATCTGTTTGGCTGTTTAATGGGCCTGCGCCTTCATTTGATATGGCCATTTAAACTTTTAAAAAGTTTGGAACTCGACAAATAATGGAATTTGTATGCAACATTGCAGTCCCAAAATCGAGACTGCAATGTTTTTAACTTTTTAATTTTTGACTGACCATAAACTCCGCAGTTCGCGACCAAATTTTTATACGGCAACGTCGACTTTGCCGTCCATTTTTGAGAAAATAAAATTTGAATTACATATGTTATTTAATTGTGTGCACATGGACATTCTTGTATATAGTCATGGTTTTTTTATTAGTTATAAGTGTTTAATAAGTAGGCATATTTTAATATTATTTCTTATAAAACTGTATTGTTTGCATGATGTTTGTGAACAGCTGAATAAGGAGGACAACAACAAACGTGAACATCTGTAACTGTACCCTTTTCAAGCAAATAAATGATTTATGATTTATGAAATAACTCGATAAAATATTTTTAAAAATAATGCATCAATAACTCTTTCGCATATAATAATGTGATGATGCATGTTCATTGACATGTCATCATAGTGTTTTGATATCAAAGATCTCATTCACGATGAGGTGTGTAATTAGTCATGGTCTTAGCTTCTTGTGGAGTGTACAGTCAACAAAAACTACCATTTGAAATAGGTCGTATCGTCATACGATTTTAGCCTACCTACTGATACGAGTTTGTTGACTACTTTGTGTATTATTCGCAACAAAATACCAACACATCCAGGTTGGTTGCAATCTAACATTTGCCTAACCGTAAAAATCATTCTTACAAAAGTACAAAATTTCACACACTTCTTGCAAAATTACCAGATATTCATAAATCTATTCTTATAATTAAATCAGTTAATAATCTTTCATCGCCTTTTATTTGCCAGTTCATTCAATTCATACTAGGAGGCCATTTCTACAGATAGCCAACGTCAATGATTTGCAATCAAAATAAAATGCTTGGTGCATAAAACTTATTTTTTTATGAAAAAACAATATTTCTGACATAACCCCAAGTTCCCTCCTATTTATTATAAACAATACCAAACCAAATTTGTATTTGCAAAACTATTTATATTTAAGTTAAACTATAGTAGTTCGCCCCGAACTGACGGCTTTGGTAAACGTACCGCTTGTCACGTACGACTTTTCTTCTCATACGATTCTTTGACAAATATAAAATATTAAACGCAAATCAGTTTGGGTTTCAAAAGGGGAAAACACAACCTTAGCAATTTTTGAAATTCTGTATCAAATATGAATAGATATGGACAAGAAAAAAACGTCTTTCGGATTATTTATAGACTTGTCAAAGGCTTTCGACTGTGTGAATCACAAAATTTTACTGAAACAGCTGGATCACATTGGGATACGGGGAGTTGCCTTAAGATTAATCCCAACAAAAACATAAATTTGAAATGAGAGCCAAGTTCAATATTAAGAATATGTGTTGTTGTTGACTCGCTGACAAAAGAATTGAGATCTATATGGGTGCCAAGTTCTGTGCTGTGTAGAAAATCCTGAAATTATAAAGGATTTGTCTTGGCTAGTTTTTACGTATAGGTTATTTATTATATTTGACTAGGTACGTTACTTTTTTAAAATTTGGTTTGTTGGTAAAAACTAGCCAAGACAAATCCTTTATAATTTCAGGATTTTCTACACAGCACAGAACTTGGCACCCATATAGATCTCAATTCTTTTGTCAGCGAGTCAACAACAACACATATTCTTAATATTGAACTTGGCTCTCATTTCACATTTATGTTTTTGTTGGGATATCATTACTTTTTGTACAGAAATTACTATAGTAAGTATTCTATTCATCATGAAAGCAGTTTGCCTAAGCTGAAAAGGAGACCCTCGCTAACGCGCGGTCAGTTGTCAAAAAGTTTCAGTTTTCAGATTTTTTCTTTTGTATGCGCCTAATAATCTACCTTGATGCCAAATATCAAGTTTCTAAGTCATCTAGAAGTGGGGGTTAGGTTTTTGGTCTATAAGTATTAATTTTTTTTTCTATCGAAATATCAATAATTTCGAGTTTTCAGATTTTTCCCTTTATATACACCTAATAGTCTACCTTGATACCAAATATCAAGTTTCTAAGTCATCTAGAAGTGGGTTAGGTTTTTGGTCTATAAGTATTAATTATTTTTTTTCCATCGAAATATCAATAATTTCCAGTTTTCAGATTTTTTCCTTTATATACACCTAATAGTCTATCTTGATGCCAAATATCAAGTTTCTAAGTCATCTAGAAGTGGGTTAGGTTTTTGGTCTATAAGTATTAATTATTATTTTTTCCATCGAAATATCAATAATTTCCAGTTTTCAGATTATTCCCTTTATATACACCTAACAGTCTACCTTGATGCCAAATATCAAGTTTCTAAGTCATCTAAAAGTGGGTTAGGTTTTTGGTCTATAAGTATTAATTATTACTTTTTCCATCGAAATATCAATAATTTCCAGTTTTCAGATTTTTCCCTTTACATACACCTAACAGTCTACCTTGATGCCAAATATCAAGTTACTAAGTCATCTAGAAGTGGGTTAGGTTTTTGGTCTATAAGTATTAATTATTTTTTTTCCATCGAAATATCAATAATTTCCTGTTTTCAGATTTTTCCCTTTATATACACCTAATAGTCTACCTTCATGCCAAATATCAAGTTTCTAAGTAATCTAGAAGTGGGTTAGGATTTTGGTCTATAAGTATTAATATTTTTTTTTCCATCGAAATATCAATAATTTCCAGTTTTCAGATTTTTCCCTCTATATACACCTAATAGTCTACCTTGATGCCAAATTTCAAGTTTCTAGGTCATCTGGAAGTGGGTTAGGTTTGTGATCTATATGTCAGTCAGTCACAAAAATGCCGGTTTTTACACGTTGATTTATCAATAACTGTATGAGCTATTTTTATGAAATTTTGTATTTTGGACAAGCTAAGGGGCTTGAATACATGTGCCAAATTTCATTTGTGTAGGTTAAGTAGGTTTCAAGTTGTGAAGGGGTCAAAAGTAGCTCGAAATGGTTCGTGTAATATTACACACGGTTGCTGCGTCGCCAGTTCCTTTTTCTTTGAACTTGGCTGGACACGCTACCGCGTGTCTAGATAGAAACCTATCTTGATAAAAGAACTCAAGTCACTGTATTAGATTCATATGACAGGGCTACTAAAACAGTAAAAAGAGTGCAGTCAAATTGTGAAATAAATCGACAAGGGGTACCTTAAGGCAGTCTGGGATCACTATTGTTTCTGGTATATGTAAATGAGTTCCCCTTGATAGCTCACCACTTGTGTGTTATGTTTGCCGATGATGCCACTATCTTTGTCTCTGAAGAGAATGGGCCAGATATAGCCAATGAACTACATAATACCTTGACTCATGTAATTGATTGGTTGTCGACTTTAAATCTAAGTGTAAACCTAGAAAAAACTAAAATTGTACAATTTCTAAATTATAAACAGGTATCAAAAAGTGTTAATGTAGTTATGAACAGTAAACAAGTTGAACAAGTAAATAGTACAAACTTCTTAGGAGTCACAATAGACCGCAACCTAAACTGGAAGCATCACATAGATAAAATAAAAAAAACTAGCCAGCGAATGTTATCCATTATCAATATTGACCAATATAACCTCAACCGATGTCGCAAAGAAGGCGTATTATGGAAATGTTTATCCTCACCTCACATATGGCATAATATTTTGGGGAAATTCGGTAAACGTAGAATCGACATTCATTCTTCAAAAAAGATGCATGCGTATAATATGTAAGCTTAGGTATCTGGAATCTCTTAGAGAAGTTTTTAACCCTTAAATGTCTACAAAGCATAAGAAAGCTCACAGATAAAAAAAAGGCTTACGTTCTTGAACACATCTTTATACCAAACGTCAAGTAGTAGGGTGATGATTTAAGGGTTAAATTTACTCAATATTTTTAATTTATAAAAATTACATTCGTTTTAAGACAAAAAGTCGGAAAGCTTGGAAAAATCTAGAATTTTTAGTATGTGATTTTGAACGGTGTTTTCGGGGTTTGTAATTATTTTATATTTAAAAACTTTATCATAGGTATATCACAAATAGTGTACCTTTCTAATGGTAGTAAAAAATTTCATATATCTATTACTGAAAATTACATATTTACATAAATATGATTTAGCCAATTCAACTTCTAACACTGATTTCGCAGTGAAAATCGAAGTTGTATTTTTATTTTTTTATTTTTCCTAGATCGGCAAACAATTATGTGATACATATATTAATTTCGGGCAAAAAGAAAAAAATCATGCATTTAAGGTGTGACACTGCATTTTGTATGGATAATTCAGTTTAACGTTTTTAGGATTGTCTCGAATATAGTATAGTTTTGTTTTATGGCAAGGAAGTCATTGATGTAGCAACAATACATGTGACAGCCATCCAGCCAATAAGAAACAAATTGAAGCTGATGGTGTTGCTACTTCAAATTAAATTCTAAATTTATGGAATAATATTAATTAAAATTTAAATCAAAAACCTAATAAATAAATACAAAAAACCGGGCAAGTGCGAGTCGGACTCGCGCACGAAGGGTTCCGTACAATAATGCAAAAAAAAAAAACGAAAAAAAAGCAAAAAAAAAACGGTCACCCATCCAAGTACTGACCACTCCCGACGTTGCTTAACTTTGGTCAAAAATCACGTTTGTTGTATGGGAGCCCCATTTAAATCTTTATTTTATTCTGTTTTTAGTATTTGTTGTTATAGCGGCAACAGAAATACATCATCTAAGAAAATTTCAACTGTCTAGCTATCACGGTTCGTGAGATACAGCCTGGTGACAGACGGACGGACGGACGGACGGACAGCGAAGTCTTAGTAATAGGGTCCCGTTTTACCCTTTGGGTACGGAACCCTAAAAAGGTTGAAATATGTTTAGATAAATAAATATGATTTATTTCTGTATCTTGAACTCACATATAAAATTATTCCATGAATTTCAATAGTTACTGTTATTTTGATTGTTGTCATCCCAGGGAGAGTTAGGCCTGAGATCATTTCCTGGTTAACTTTCGCCCTGGATGGGCATCTTTTACATTGAACAGTGAAGCGAAGTACATCATACTCTGGTAGCATCGATCCGAGTCTTGGTTATGCGGTAGCCGCAGCGCCCATAAGCTAGGAAGCTCATGCAGTAGTTATTTTTGCCACAAACAGTAAGTAGAATATGATAACATAGTTGTCTTCAGGTTTGACTCCTTGTTGAATCTTTGTTCCTGCAGAATTTGACCATTTCGCTTTGTTTCCAGTCTGCTGGCAAAACAATGTGGTTAGGAGGGAGAGTCAAAGCTGAGAGATGAGTCCACTCTAGGAATTTCCAGCTGGTGAGAAATATAGAACATATAATATCTCTTAGGTTAGCATACCACATGGTTCTAGTTGTTAATGTTGAAATGTTTCTTTCAGCTGACTGGGTATTTATTCAGGATTATGGAAGTCTGTCCATAGTCAACAAGCTTAATTTAAAGTGTCTGGTGAACAGTTTGCCATGAGCATTTTGTTCGTCTGCTTAGTCCTTCTGCGGTGCTCCGCGGTGTTGGATCAGACGCCTGCTGCTGCAATCGGCTCCGGCACAGCGGAGGATGGGACCACGGGCTTGAACTAGCGGTAGCATCGTTTCGAGGTTGGTGTACCCTTTCCTTCCATCCTAGGAGCGTTCATACAAAATTTAAATAAGTAAATTTAGTATAAATCATATATGATGGCAAATGATAATTTAGGTACTAACAAATTTAGATAGGTCTGCTTGTAAATAGGGCTTGCAATTCGAATATTCGAATATTCGAATTTGTCGAATATTCGGCCTGTTTTGATATTCGAATATTCGGCCGCTCAGGTTTCGAATATTCGAATATTTTTTATTACTATAAAAAATCTATTTAATCCGCTGCAGTTACAGTTTCTGTGTGTTTTCCGGGTATTTATAGTGAATGAGTAATGGTAGGTACCCAAATACGAAGGAAATAATATTTTTACTGTATTCCTCTCGATAGACTTCGTGAATACAGTGAAACCTAACTCAATTTGAAAGAAAACGAAATCAAAAAGTATGTTATTTTTACGGTGCATAAGTTTTAAGTTAAAGGGTCATTCTGTTTATTAAGACTAAACCTTGCCCGCACTTATCGCAATTCTCAAATTTGATCATACCAAACCTGCCCAGTGCCCAACTAGGTAATCTAACTATGCACCTTTAGCTGACAAATAATCCAGTAGTCAACTAACTTTTTCCCTTAAATATTCCAATATTATATAATTAAGCCGACCATTAATTAAGGCCTCTGAGTGACTACAAGTTAATTTAAATCAGAAAATAATTACCTACTAAAAAAAATTTCTTACATACCTAGGTTTGGTTTAGATGATTAAAGTTATATTATTTCACTCAACGGCACATTTATAATAAAAGTTTTATCTAGAAATATTGAATACGTCTTATTTTGGCGTTTTACTTGTTTTTATAAATGTGGGCATCTCATAGTAGGATGATAAAATCTAGTCAATTAAGTGGATTTCTGCAAAATATCATTAGTTTTAGCAATATGTGAAATAAGCTTTTGAATAAAACGATAATAAACCGATTTCTCGTTCTTTTTCTTATTTTTTATAATATTCGAATATTCGAATATGTCGACAGAAAAAGTCGAATATTCGAATACCTGAAAGTTTCGAATATTTGCAAGCCCTACTTGTAAATCATTGTGGAACCGCTTTTGGCACGACCCAGCTCTACTGACTGACACTTGTAGAATAAGGTGCTTAATGCTAGCTTACAATAGTGATTTACATGTAGAATGATTCAGTGTTAAAGAATAGAAATAAATGATGTGTCACAAAAACGAACATTTCATTGAATATCCTTATTGCCCTGAATAGCTAGCTGATGGAGATAACTTGTAGCACCTGTTTGAATTTTTGATTTGGTAAGTTTAAGTATTAAATATTGGCGACACAGTCCGCCATCATGGCGACACGTGAGCATTCAAGGTCAATGCCGCGGGGTGAAGGGTAGGGGGAGGGTGATGGAGCGAGAGGGGAAGCAAACAAAATATCTGTGACAAGGACAAACGATAATAGCGCTTTCGCTGTTACTCCTACTGAAAGATACATAAGACTTACCCGTTCGGTCATTTCCCCCCACGCCTCATGCCAGATGCAGTCATATCCTAGAATCATGCGCCGAGTGCATGCATCGGCCCGCGGGGTGATGCGGGGTGTGGAGGGGGAGCGTGACCAGGTGCGCCGTCAAGGCCACGACACCTGCGCATGAGGAATGCATCAAGGTCTATTTAAAAACCTATACACTTCTTTTTTCATTCGGAATGGGAATTGCGTAATAATGTGGCCCCCTAATGGTAATCAGTCACCGTAGCCTTTGGACGCCTGCAACTTAGATTCAATAGCTTTGTTTTAAAATATAAGGCATATATCGGCATTTTTTTTATACCACGTCGGTGGCAAACAAGCAGACGGCCCCACCTGACAGTAAGCAGTCACCGTAGCCCATGGACGCCTGCGAATTCTATTGTTACCACGGATGCACTTTTATTTGCGGTTGGTTTTGTCGCTTGTTCTTATCAAATGTATGGAGTTTGTAGTTTACCAACCGCAAAAAGGCCCAGAATATTTTTTTAAATACTACGTCGGTGGTAAATAAGCATACAGTCCGCCTAGTGGTAAGCAGTTCCCGTAGCCTTTGGACACCTGCAACTTTAGAGTTGTTACATGCGCGATGCTGACTGCAAAGAGGTCCAATAAGTTTTTTCTTTTTTTATATGTACGACGTCGGTGGTAAACAAGCATACAGTTTTGCTTTGAGGAAAGTCTGAAGTATCAAATCTACTTAATAATGTGTAAATAGCGTGTTTGGGGGCTGCCAACATATTCTAATCTTGAAGAACTTGTGTGATACAACATATTCTAGAATAGAAGTCATGGAATAGAATAAATATGACTTCATCCAATTTCTCGACTATATGCCATCTTAGTGAGACTAGGCGTCAGGCTAAATTAGATATGAGCGCCGATAGGCATTTAGCCGGCGGCGGCGGCGAATCGGCGGCGTGGCCTTGAAACACCTTTGATTAATGAAAAAAGAATTAAAACCAAAATTTTACCGAATTTACACGTTTTTGCTGTAAGAAAGTTATAAAATAAGTGCATTTTTCAATTGCAAGCAACATTTATTGAATAAAGGTACGAAAAAAGTTTTATATAGTGTTTGTTGTAATAAGGTTCACTTTAACTATTTTGGATTTTTGTATTTAAATAAATGAGAAAGACGTGTGATCTTGTACGGGTTTATTAAGCGACTAAAGGACAGATATAAATAGAAAGAGATGGCGGGAATATACTTAAACAGGCATGCATAAGGTTCAAATTTAACACAACATACCGCCCACCAAAAGGACACTTACGTCCTTTTCATAACTTCACAATAGTACAATTTAACTTCAATCAAATTGACATTACAAAGTTTCAGTATCAACGGGCAACGCACATAATTTTGATATAGATCGTTTCACTACAGCACTACCAGATTTAACACTGTACACTCTAGTAAAACCGTCTTCAGCAGGATGTTTGTCCATGATGCGGCCCAGTGACCATTTGCCTGGAGGTAAGTTATCAGTTTTGATAAGTACTATGTCCCCTATTTTAAACTCTTTTTCTTTTTTCAGCCATTTAGGTCTTTGTTGCAGTCTGGATAGGTACTCATCTTGCCATCGACGCCAAAAATCTGCCAACAGTTTCTGCGTGAGTTGCCAGCGTGACAAGGTATGTATTTTACATTCTTTATAATCTGCTGCTGGAACAACGATAGGGGCTTCACCTATTAAGAAATGTCCTGGGGTGAGTATTTCAGCGTTTTCAGGGTCTGAGTTATCGATAGGACATAGGGGCCGGGAATTCAGGCAAGCCTCGGTCTCGGAAAGTACGGTCGTCATCTCTTCGAACGTCAAATTTGTTGTCAGAACTCTCTTTAGATGGTATTTTATGGATTTGACGCCGGCTTCCCAAAGGCCACCAAAGTTAGGGCTGTAAGCTGGAATGAAGTGCCACTGTGTGCCTTCGATAGCAAGTGTCTCTATTGGTCCGGTAAATTTCAATTTAGCTTCATTCCAGGCTTCTACAAGTTCTTTGTTAGCGCCTACGAAGTTTCTACCCTGGTCGCTCCACAGGTGAGTACATTTTCCTCTTCTAGCGACAAAGCGTTTGAATGCTGCTATGAAAGCCTCTGAGGTAAGGTCTCCAACCAGTTCAATATGAATTGCCTTGACGGCCATGCAGATGAAAATAGCTATGTACGCCTTCACAGTTTTTCCTCCTCGGCCTTTGGACGTCAATATCTGGTATGGCCCTGCAAAGTCTACTCCACTGTGTAGGAATGGTCTCGAAGGAGTGACTCTCGTCTCCGGTAAATCTCCCATGAATTGCGGTTTCGACGTAGCATTTTGTTTTGCACAAGTAAGGCATTTCTGTATGTGTCTTTTGACTAAGGACTTTGCTCGTAATATCCAGTACTTAGAACGTAAGTAGCATAGCATTTCAGCCAAAGTGCCATGAAGCGTTCTTGTATGTGCATCAGCAATTATAAGTGGCACTAAAGAGTTCTTGTTTCCCAGAATGATTGGATGCTTTCTGTCTTCATCTATATTTGCATATCTGAGGCGACCGCCCACCCTGAGGAATTTGTTTTCATCTACGTATGGGGCTAGGGATCTTAGGGAGCTCTTTCTTTTTACTTGTTTATTTGATGTCAAGCGTTCTATTTCTTCTTGATACTCTTCTTGCTGTACCTTTTTTATGCAAATATTCATGGCGTTTTGTAATTCCATTGTAGTAATATCCTTATCAGTATCATCTGGATATGTCTTGTACTTTATGAATCTGAGGCAATAGACAATACTTTTAAGTAGTTCAGTTAGGTTATCAAAATCTCCAAATTGTGTAGTCAATGCCTTTTCTTGTTTTTCCAGGTCTTCAATATTCAGGTAAGTTTGAATTTTCTGTACTTTTATTTCTTCATCTGTTGTGAAATCTTCTTGTGTACTAATATTTATTTCTTTTTCAGATAACCAGCTCGGGCCGTTCCACCACAGATTGCAGTTCTTAAGTGTGGTCAGCTTCATCCCTCTTGAAGCGATATCTGCAGGATTATCTTTAGATTGCACATGGTACCAGTGTTTGTTGTTCAGGTTCTCGACGATTTCTACGACGCGGTTGGCTACAAACGGTTTCCATCTATTAGGTTCTCCACAAAGCCAAGCGATTACTATCGAAGAGTCGGTCCATGCGAACATGTTTGTTGTTGGTATTCTCATCGCTTGTCCAATCTGTTTCATTAGCTTAGACAGGAGTAAAGCGCCACATAATTCTAAGCGTGGGAGGGAGATAGTTTTCAAAGGCGCTATTCTCGTTCGTGCAGCGATGATTTTGGTTGTTATTTTGTTCGTGCTTTCAACTCTTATATATACGACGGCAGCGTATGCGCGCATAGATGCGTCGCTAAATCCGTGTATCTGTATCTTTTCTTCTTCCGAGTCTGTTGTGCCAATCCACCTATCCATCTTTATATCTTTGACATTTTCAAAATCATCTCTTATCTGTTTCCATTCTTCTTCGAGCTCAGGGCTGACGCATTCGTCCCACGACACCTTTTCAAGCCATAACCTTTGCATTAGCATCTTCGCCATGACAGTACTCGGCGCGATCCAGCCTAGTGGATCGAATAGCTTTTGTACATCTGATAATATCCCACGTTTAGTTGTAGTCTTTGGCATTGGTGATAGTGACAAGTTGTATTGAAATTGATCTGCACCAAGGTTCCATACAATTCCAAGCGCCTTTATAGTTCCATCAAGGTTCAGTTCCATCTGTGCATTCGCTGATCTTTTATCTTCATCAATAGATTTCATAAATTCCATGTTATTAGAGGACCATTTCATGAGTTGAAATCCGCCTTGTTTCAGAATGCGTGTTACTTCTTTAGCTATTGCAATAGCTTCCTCAGCGGTTGCTGCCCCTGACAGCATATCGTCCATATAAAAGTCTTCTTTTATTGTTTTGATTGCCACTTCGTTGTGGTTGTTTGTTTGTTTATCGAGTTGTTTCTCTTCTTCATCGATAGCAATCTTCTGAAGTGTCTTGACCGCTAAGTATGGAGCTGGAGCGGTACCGAAAGTGACTCGAAGCATACGGTATTCTTTTAACTCTTCAGACTCGTCTTGTCGCCAAAGAATGCGTTGGTAATTTGCGTCCTCTTTTGTTACCAATATTTGGCGGTACATCTTCTGGACATCTGCCACGAAGCAAACTCGTTTCAGTCTCCATCTCATTAAAAGATTTCTTAAGTCATCTTGTAGTTGTGGGCCTATCATCAGTTCATCATTTAATGAGACGTTGTTTGATCCTTTGCAGGAAGCGTCAAATACGATCCGCGTGCGCGTGGTTTCTTTGTCTTCGCGAATTACAGCGTGGTGTGGTAGGTATACTGATTTATCTTCTTTTTCCCTTTCAGGTACTTCTTCTAGATGTCCTTCTTCAAGGTAATCATTAATACCTTTTATGTATTCTGTTTTCAGGTTCGGCGAACGCTTAAACCTTCTTTCTAGTTGCATGAATCTCTTTGTAGCTATTTCTTTTGTATTGCCATCAAGTACTTTAGGATTCTCAGTCTTAAATGGCAGCTTCACAATGTATCTTCCTTCTTGGTTTCGAGTGACTGTTTTTTCATATATTTCTTCACATAGCTGTTCTTCCTTGGTGTATTTTCTTTTAGTGTCTGGATCTATTTCCCATAGAGACTTCAGTGTATCTTCTATATCGACTTGATGGTGCATGACGAGGTAAGAATCTTCTTGTGGTGTGCTATCACTCTCTCCAAAAAGAATCCAGCCCAGGTCAGTTCTTTGTGCGCATGGTGTACCTGGTGGACCTTTGACTAGGTCTGCTTGCAGAATTCTAGCGTATACTCGGACCCCTAGCAAGAGATCTATGGGTCCCGAGTTGTTGTAGTTAGGATCCGCTAGCTGTAATCCTTGTAGATGAGGCCATGGTTGTTGAACAATATGCTTTTTGGGTAACTTCTTGGTCAGCTGTTTCGACATTACATAAGCTTTAACCGGTAGGATAAATGTTTTATCCCACTGTGATTTTATTTGTAGCTCACAGACGTGGTTGATTTCTGTTTTCATGGGACCCAAGCCCGTGATGCTTCCTCTTACATGTCGTCGGTCAAGCTTTAGTAGTTGAGCTGCTTTCTCGCTTATAAATGATTCTTCGGAACCCTGGTCTATTAGCGCGCGCAGTGGAATGATGTGACCTTGATTGCTTCTTGCTTCCACCACAGCAGTCGCTAGTAGTGCTGATTTCTGTCTAGTATTGAGATGTAACGCGATCACTGTGTTTGCTTGCACTTCTTCTATGTCTTCTACAACATGTAATGATGAAGCCAGTGGTTGTGAGGGACTCGTAGGGGCCACAGGCTCAGTCTGCTTTAGTTGATGTAGAAGGGAGTGATGACGTCGGTGACATATTCTACAGGACACAGGTACTCGACATTTTGATGCTGAATGCCCTGGTACTAGACAGTTGTAACATAAGTTGTTATTCTTGACATATTCGCTTCTCTCCGTAGGTTCCATCTTGGTAAACTCCTTGCAGTGACATAATGTATGACTTTCTTTACACATTACACAATTCCTGTTCTCAAAGGTAGGTGTGGCAACATGGCATGTACTTCGCTCCTTGTTTGACTTCACTTCCTTTGTATTATTCGTCAGTAGTTCCAGCGTACGAAACTTGGCCTCTAAAAACTCCTTAAAATCGTTCCACTTCGGTAAGGGTTCAGAGTCACTCTTATACGCATGCTCTTCCCAGTCTTTATGCGTCTCTGGGTCCAATTTCTGAACAAGCAAAAATATCACAAGTGGATCCCAAGAGTCAACAGAAACATTCAGGTTTTGAATGTTATGTAGACACTCTGACGTTGTATCTAAGAGTACTTTCAGTTGAGCAGCTGATTGTGTGGTCATTTTACGCTGGTTAACCAGTTTCTTTAAATTATTGTTCAAAATTAATCGTTTGTTGCCATACCTTGTTTTCAGGATCAGCCATGCTTGTGAATAATTATCAGACGTAATTTGAATGTGCCTCAGTAACGACGACGCTTCGGCAGTAACACTTGTCTTCAAATAATGTAGCCTTTGTACGTCACTTAACATCTTGTTGTTATGCACGAGTGAAATGAATAAATCCTTGAACGCGGGCCACTCTTCATAACTTCCACTAAAAGTAGGTAACTCGATCCGCGGTAAACGTACAAAGTTGTTTTGTGTTCCTGCCATAGCATAGCTTGAGTTAGCAACAGAAGTTTCCATCAAAGTCTCTTGCACTAAACTTGAAAGTTTATCCGACAAATCTCCTCTGAGTACGTTGTACAAATCTTCGTAAATAAAAAACTCTTCGTTCAAAAAATACGGCAAAACACCCCTTTGCTCCGTAGGTGTAGCCTTGACTAACTCTTGGTGGCTGTTGTTAAACGTAGCCCAGTATTCGTCAATCATTTTAATCCGAGACTCGATGTAACCCTTGGTTAATCTCTCTTTAGGGCATTTCTTTAGGTTAACTTGTGTTTTCCGAAGCACTGTAGCACTATCTTCAAGCAGGGCGAGTAATTGTTTTTGTTTTTCAGTCATTGTTAACGATAAAACACTGCAATTTCACGTACAAGTCTATAAAACGTCGTTATACCTTTTTGCAATAAAACTTGTTAATAATCAAATAAACTCATTAGGTTTGAGGTGCAATTCGTTAGCATCTGGCGGCTCCTTATCTCTGGAATGCGGCTCGCTATTGTTCTCGTTGCCGGGCGGCCGGTGTCCGATGCACTTATTGATCCGGTTCGATTGCGACCATATGTTTGTTGTAATAAGGTTCACTTTAACTATTTTGGATTTTTGTATTTAAATAAATGAGAAAGACGTGTGATCTTGTACGGGTTTATTAAGCGACTAAAGGACAGATATAAATAGAAAGAGATGGCGGGAATATACTTAAACAGGCATGCATAAGGTTCAAATTTAACACAACATATAGTATAAACGGTATCGAGCGGCATCAGAGGCGGTCTTAATCTTGGCGAGGCCCTGGCCGGAAGATCTTTGCGAGGCCCTTATCTATTGTGCTAAGTAAAAAGTAGCGGATTGACTGTATCAGGGAAACATCTGGTCGACTGTCCAAAGAGCCGAAGTGAGGAAAATCAAGCTCCGTTATTAACCAATATCGACCCAACAAACCGGTTTTAGGGTGTTTTTTAATTTCAATCGCCTCTCTCACGAAATTAAAAAACACCCTAAAAATTTCAATCGTGAGGACGGGTACAAATTATCGTCTACTTGGGGACCAGTGATTCAAATGTTGAAACCAGCGGATATATCTTCGGACCAGTGTACGGATACTGTGAGTGTTGCGTGTCGTGCCGTGGACAATAAACATTAAACTTTAACGGGTAGCTGCAATTTCTTTGTCTACCCCGAACTTTTTTATAAACTAATTTCGGGTAGTTTAGTGGTGTTTTATTAATATCTCCGTTGACATTTGTTGGGACGTCAGTCTTTCCGTGACCACAGCTGGTGCAACTCAGCTGAAACGTCGGAATTAAAGGTAAAAACAATGAAATTATATCGCGGTAGACCCGTTTGTGTAATTAAATATGTGTACAAAACGCGAGAGTTTAAAGTGTTATAAACCGGTTTATGTCAAAAAGTGAGGCCCAAGGCCGAGCTCCACCTAACACCGAAGACCAGATTCCGACGCCTTCCCATCCGAGGCCAGAGGCTGAGCTGCAGGTAAGCATACAGCTTAGAATCGAACGCCAAGTGTGAGCTTGGCTGACGGCCGAATGCGCGGAGTGCCGATTACGGCGCGCTTCTGTGCGAGGCTGAAGGCCAAGCTGCAAGAGGGCAGAGCTTGGAATTGGTCCAGTGTAAGCAAGACCGAGGGCCGATAAAGACCGTGGCCACAGTGTTAAAGACCTCTGGGGCTCTCCTGTAGGTGCATTCGTGCGAGGCCAAAGGCCGTGTTGCAGTGGAGCTAAGATTGGAGAAGAACCAAGCATTTTAAAAGCGAGGCCAAAAGTTACGCTCCAAACAGGGCCGAAAACCTGGAGGTTCAGATAGCGGCTTACTTCTATGCGAGCGATGCGAGGCCAAAGATTGGTCTGCGAGAGAGCAAAGCTTGAAATTTGAACAATGGCCAAGCTTAAAATGAGGCCTGATTCCGTTTCCGATGCCTTCCGTGCAAAGCCAACGGCCGGGCCTTTGGGCGTGAAAACGCTTAATATCTGAAATTAACCCCCTTTTACACCTTTTTAAGACATTTAAACCATGCTTGCAATAATTGAATTCGCGGTGAATGACGGATGAGCTAGCCAGCTGGCAAAATTAGTCATTTCGTTGCTCTAACACTAGTAGCGCGGTTACCAAACAGAAAAGTTTGAATTTACCATCGATATTTTAGAATTATATGGACCTAAAATACCTTTTGAATGTCTATAAGCTATTCAGACTGGCGTCGTTAAAGATCTAAACTAGATAAAATATATATTATCTGATTATGAAAGTAGTAGTATCTAACAAGGTCACGCCGATGCCACGCCGATAGCGCAGCGTCGGCGGCGGCGGCGCGCCGGCGCGGCGCTCATATCTAGGCTAAATTCGCGTATATCGACGAGCAAACAAGCATACGGTCCGTATGGTGGTAAGCAGTCACCGTAGCCTATGCACGCCTGCAATTTCGAGATGTTACATGCGCGTTGCCGACTGCAAAAAGGTTAAATAAGTTTTTCTTTTTCTATATACCACGTCGGTGGCAAACAAGCATACGGCCCGCATGATGGTAAGGAGTCCCCGTAGCCTATGGACGCTTGCAACTTTAGAGTTGTTACATGCGCGTTGCCGACTGCAAAAAGGTTCATTAAGTTTTTTCTTTTCTTATATACCACGTCGGTGGCAAACAAGCACACGGCCCCGTCTGGTGGTAAACAGTTACTATAGCCTTTAGATGCCTGCAACTTCATAGTTGTTACATGCGGGTTGCCGGTCGTTGGGACGTTGACCGTGACTTTCCAAAACAGAAAGTCGTATGTGACTTTAAACTTCCCATGACTATTTGCCATTCATCGTAGAATTTGACAGATAGAGAGTTTGATGTATTAAACGTTACCGTATTTAGAGTTAATAAGGTCTACTGTTCTTAAAAAATTATATGAAATTACAAGCAAATATCAGCCGTCATGAATTAAGTATTGTAACTGTTGGATGCGTTTTAAGCATGTGTGAGTGATCGTGTTAATGTATGCATGTATGTGTCAAAATCAGTCGCCAATAAATCTTCAAACAGTCCACACGTCTCTCTTTAAGAAAAATCCCTACATACAAATATCAACCTTATTACAAAGAACAGTAACCTTAGTCCGATTATGAAGCTTATTTTAAAGACTATAAACTCTAAGTACTAGAAAAAGATAAAGTAGATTTTGCTAATGCTGTAATTCTGTAATGCGACATGGTCATGAAACTCGTGCGATGTTGGGGGTATACTCTTCAATCTTTTCAAACAGAATGGTGAGAGCATAGACCTAATATTTAATATAGACGTAGGGGCAGAACATACATACGCGAAGTTACAAAATTGAATACACGTTTTAAGATTCCTGACAACATACCAAACATAAACTACGTAATTTGGTAGGGTTATTTGTTACCCACCATAAACCATACTAAATTCACAGTGGGGAATAAAAAATGTGAGAATGTGACAAGGACAAACAATAATAACGCTTTCTCTGCTACTCCTACTGAAAGATACATAAGACTATCTCGTTTGGTCATTTCCCCCCCGCCAGTTCCAATTATACTATCATAACCACAATACTGGCACTGGCAACCTGCAACTGGCCCATACACTCTAAAAAATGAAGACCAACTAAGAGCAGTTTTCACTTAGTTGACGTTAAGTTAATTACAACAATAACGATCTTATATAAATCAAAGAAAGCTGATTACTTAAAACAATAAGTGTATCTGTGATTGAACTAATAAAGTAGGTATGTTATTAATCCTAACAATTGTATACTTTGCATCTATTATTAACTTGTTGGCTTAATTATGTAACGTAGGTTAATTCAATCCTTAACAAATTAATTAAATCAGATAAATATGTTAATAGTTATGAACATTTTAATAGTTTATTTGATAATTTTGTTTTTGTTGATTTACATAAGATTTGGTAGTTCAATCAACTAAACATATAATATTTAGAACAACGAAGATAAAACATTCAATCCCATTATGATCAAATTATTGTATTAATTACGAAACTAATATTCCATTCTACTAAGAATTATTTGTTAAATCGATTTTCTTAATAATTAAATTAAATAATCGGCTAATCCGATCAATCAAGAGATAAGTGGGGGGAGCGCCTGTACACCCGCTCTCCGCCCCGCCCGCGCCCCTCTCGCGGTGTGTGCCACCGGGCGAGCGAGCAGTCGAGTCTCAGTAGCATGCAGTTGCGTTAAGCTCATTCAATTACTTATTCCTCTGGAAAAACCTGGTGTGTACAAAGTTGAGTGCAGTTGTGGTAGTTCGCACATTGGGCAGACCAAACGCACTATTGCCTGCAGAATTAAAGAAACATCGCTGCGGTCAAGAACAATGACGTTCGCAAGTCAGCTATTGCCCAGCGTCTCCTTGAGTCGGGTACAATAATCACTGGATCGAGTTACATAGTCCCAAGGTCATTTTGACACCACTATATACCAAGATTGGTAAGAGAAGCCATTGAAATTCACAAATACAAAAATTTCAATCGTGAAGATCGGGTTTTAAACTATAACACTTTAAACTCTCGCGTTTTGTACACATATTTAGTTACACAAACGGGTCTACCGCGATATAATTTCATTGTTTTTACCTTTAATTCCGACGTTTCAGCTGAGTTGCACCAGCTGTGGTCACGGAAAGACTGACGTCCCAACACTCCCAACAAATGTCAACGGAGATATTAATAAAACACCACTAAACTACCCGAAATTAGTTTATAAAAATGTTCGGGGTAGACAAAGAAATTGCAGCTACCCGTTAAAGTTTAATGTTTATTGTCCACGGCACGACACGCAACACTCACAGTATCCGTACACTGGTCCGAAGATATATCCGCTGGTTTCAACATTTGAATCACTGGTCCCCAAGTAGACGATAATTTGTACCCGTCCTCACGATTGAAATTTTTAGGGTGTTTTTTAATTTCAATCGCCTCTCTCACGATCCGCGGATAATAGTGTCGCTCGTTGGAGAGGACTTTGGGTTTATGTAGCTCAATCCAGTGATTCGTTCCTGTTGTCAGCAAGTGCTCAGCTATTGCGGATTTGTTTACATGGCGATTTTTAACAGCTGCTATGTGTTCCTTCACCCTCTCTTGAACGCTGCGCTTAGTTTGGCCAATGTACGCACTTCCACAACTGCATTCTATCCTGTAGACACCCGGATTCTGGTACGGAATGACATCCTTTGGGCTGCGTAAAAGACTTGCTACTTTAGATAACGGCGTGTATACAGTCTTAATGGAGAATTTCTTCAGTACTGATCCAACTTTGTCCGTTATCCCTTTCACATACGGCAAAAAGGCTGGTTGCCTACTAACCTCCGGATGTCTTTCTTTTTTCTTCCTAGTCGTGCGTGGGATTTTCTGCAAGTACCCATTTTTCTTTAGCACTTCCTGAACATGGGCTAACTCATTATCTATGTAAAAACAATGAAATTATATCGCGGTAGACCCGTTTGTGTAACTAAATATGGGTTTTAAACTGTCAAATGTGTGGAATCCTGTGATTTATTTGTCTAAAAATAACCAGTGAAATCCGAATCAAACTGGCGTAGTGACACTGTGAGTGTAGTGTACTTTCAAAATGTTTAAATGAATAATTAACATCTTATTAAAATATTTTTTTGTTTTATTCATTTACCCCCTTTGCATAAAACTTTGCGGGCCTGATTTGGTTTAATTATGTTTTATCCCTTTCTTTGTTGTTATATTTTATTAACTACTTATTCGTTTAAATTTGATAAATTTCCTTTGTGCTAGTTTTTATACGCACCGTGCTGAATAAATGCTGGTCCCCGTACTCGTATTATACTCAAGGCATTAGCTTAAATACTAAGTAGGTAATACAGATTACAGATTTATTTCAGATCTTTTTGAGGATCGGCCTAGACCGGTATGGCTTTACATTTCACCATGGTCTAATAAAACATGGTCTTCTATTCCCAGAGTGACACGGGCCTACGTCACCATAACATTGCCACTTTATTTCAACATAACATGTTACATGGGTACATTATAGCTATGGTTAATAAGTTAAAATATTTGTTTATAATTTTATAATTTTCATTTATAATGTATTTTATCTTAAATTTTACAATAACACGTCATTTTTAATTATTCGTTAGCAATATCTTCCGATTCACGAAAGAAATTTCAGACGTTCGGGTAAATCTGTTTACATTACTGGCAACACAGGATAGCGCTGTCACATTTGACATTCGGATCTAGATAACTTCATGCCCTGACCGTCATCCTTGTCGAACGCGTGTTAATTGTTATTTCCTTCTCGCTCAGTGTCAGCAGTCGCAGTGTTTTCCAAACTTTTCACGTCGTAAGCTTGGTAATTAATGTGTAACTGTGAATTAGTTTTTTAAACGTTTGTCTTGTATAAGTTGTATAGATAAATAAAGTTTAATTTAATACATTAGATTTGTTTTATTTTACTATGTTTCTACATGAATAACTTAAAATTAATGCCCTTAAAATAATTTTCACCGTTGGTTAAAATTCTCCCACATTTTAAAGTTTGAGAACCTGTAAACAGCATGATGACGTAGCCCCGTGTCAGTTAGGTCATACGCGAATCTCGGAATAGAGTACCAGGCGGAGTATATTATTATACCATGCATTTCACAAGCACGCCTCCTCCCGTGTTTGTAAAGCTAAACCGGTCTAGGCCGATCGCCAAAAATTTCTGAAATAAATGTATATCTTAGTATTTAAGACGAATGAAATTGAGTATAATAACGAGGACCATCAGCGTTATTCAGCACGACGCGTATAAAAACTAGAGATCTGAAAGAAATGTATTAGCATGTATTAGTAAATGAGACAAAGTAAGTCATAGTACAATTGAACAAGAATGGTATTGTACTAAACAAGCTTCATAGTTGAAATGATTAAACAATTAAGATTCAAATTGAACAATATCTTAGTTCAGGCTAATAAAATGCATAAGTCGGTGTAATCATGTTCTTAGTTGGGTCAAATAGTTAATACAGTAATTCTTCATGTTAACATTGATTTACTTCTTAGTTAAACTAACTTGTTTGTTTTAGTTGGTACAGTTACGTATCATGATAATAATTATCAAGCCCTTAGTTAGTATAATTATTTTTCATGTAAATATTGAACGAGATCTTAATTGGTTCAGTTACATAACAATAGTAATAGCAATCAGAATTACCTTGTTTGATGTGTCTAAGTTCTTGTTAGGCTCGTATGGAATCAAGATGCTTGATTACGACTATCAAGATATTGATTGGGCCAACCAAATTTTTTTTAGAGTGTACGCATTCTAAAATTAATTAAAAATCTAGAAAATAACAATGGATTACGTCATTGAACTCGTTGTGAGGCTGTGGTTTAGTAACAAGGGGTTGGGATACAATTATAAATGCGGAGATAGTGACGAAACAAATATTGCATTCATCTCAGCAATCGAGGAGCTAACACCTGACGTGGACATTTACAAGTGGGAGGCGGCTCGGACCGATCTCAAGAAGCTGATCAAAGAACTGCTGGAGCAGAGGTCCATCCTTCAGTTACACTCGGGTAGATATGAGCGCCGCGCCGGCGCGCCGCCGCCGCCGACAAAATTTACGCGCCGCCGCCGCCGACGCTGCGCTATCGGCGTGGCATCGGCGTGACCTTGTTAGATACTACTACTTTCATAATCAGATAATATATATTTTATCTAGTTTAGATCTTTAACGACGCCAGTCTGAATAGCTTATAGACATTCAAAAGGTATTTTAGGTCCATATAATTCTAAAATATCGATGGTAAATTCAAACTTTTCTGTTTGGTAACCGCGCTACTAGTGTTAGAGCAACGAAATGACTAATTTTGCCAGCTGGCTAGCTCATCCGTCATTCACCGCGAATTCAATTATTGCAAGCATGGTTTAAATGTCTTAAAAAGGTGTAAAAGGGGGTTAATTTCAGATATTAAGCGTTTTCACGCCCAAAGGCCCGGCCGTTGGCTTTGCACGGAAGGCATCGGAAACGGAATCAGGCCTCATTTTAAGCTTGGCCATTGTTCAAATTTCAAGCTTTGCTCTCTCGCAGACCAATCTTTGGCCTCGCATCGCTCGCATAGAAGTAAGCCGCTATCTGAACCTCCAGGTTTTCGGCCCTGTTTGGAGCGTAACTTTTGGCCTCGCTTTTAAAATGCTTGGTTCTTCTCCAATCTTAGCTCCACTGCAGCACGGCCTTTGGCCTCGCACGAATGCACCTACAGGAGAGCCCCAGAGGTCTTTAACACTGTGGCCACGGTCTTTATCGGCCCTCGGTCTTGCTTACACTGGACCAATTCCAAGCTCTGCCCTCTTGCAGCTTGGCCTTCAGCCTCGCACAGAAGCGCGCCGTAATCGGCACTCCGCGCATTCGGCCGTCAGCCAAGCTCACACTTGGCGTTCGATTCTAAGCTGTATGCTTACCTGCAGCTCAGCCTCTGGCCTCGGATGGGAAGGCGTCGGAATCTGGTCTTCGGTGTTAGGTGGAGCTCGGCCTTGGGCCTCACTTTTTGACATAAACCGGTTTGTTGGGTCGATATTGGTTAATAACGGAGCTTGATTTTCCTCACTTCGGCTCTTTGGACAGTCGACCAGATGTTTCCCTGATACAGTCAATCCGCTACTTTTTACTTAGCACAATAGATAAGGGCCTCGCAAAGATCTTCCGGCCAGGGCCTCGCCAAGATTAAGACCGCCTCTGATGCCGCTCGATACCGTTTATACTATATAAAACTTTTTTCGTACCTTTATTCAATAAATGTTGCTTGCAATTGAAAAATGCACTTATTTTATAACTTTCTTACAGCAAAAACGTGTAAATTCGGTAAAATTTTGGTTTTAATTCTTTTTTCATTAATCAAAGGTGTTTCAAGGCCACGCCGCCGATTCGCCGCCGCCGCCGACCGATTTTGACCGGCGCGCCGCCGCCGGCTAAATGCCTATCGGCGCTCATATCTACACTCGGGATACCATGCGGAGGGGTTTCTGCTAGAGGTGCTAAGAAAACACAACATTAGATCATTGCTCTCCGTGCCTCTTAAACAGAAAACTTTAATCTGGAAAGACGCGGGGATGTGGTTCGTGGAGGTGATTAACCCGAAAATCATAAAAAGAACGTATGTGTTTTTGGACTGTGAATAAGTATAATTATGTCTGTTTATGTCTGAAATAAAAAAAAGTTTAACAGTGATTGACTATTTATTTATTTACCAATCATTTTGGTATTTTATAATGTCCCGAATGCAAGTATGGGGAGCGGTTTCCCAGCTACATAAAGAAAACAATTGGTTTTTCAAAATTCGTTCTTAAGGGGCTTCCTGGCGTCAATGACCTCTCCATTCTGAATCCCTTAGTTTTCTAATGTTTTTGTAGCTTATCATATTAACAGCAACGGTTTTAAGCAATATAGTATGCTATATTTACTTCAAATTTATTTGTCTTCGTGATATTTGGCATCAAAGTTGAACAATTTCAGACCAAAAACCTGTTTTTGTGTTAATGAGTTTAAAAATTAAAATCTCTGATCAGTTTCTAGAGACGTCAAAGACGAACCCAAATATGCAGATTTCGTACATGTAAGATCCTTCACAGCAACCCAGTTACGAAAAAAGTGTTATTTTAGACAATAATTTAAAAAATCATAAAAAATATGTATTCATTAGTTTCAAAATCCGGCAGACAAGAATGGAGATTAAAGATTGAAGAACCGATAGCCATTTGTCTTATAATTCTATCTGTAGTGTAAATTCTTTATTCTTTACATCTGCCCCGAGAAGATTTAAATCCCCCCTCAATACACTAAAACCAAAACACTTATACTCTGTAGAAGTAACGGCTCAAAATTTGTCAAATATCGATGAAAACCGCGGGCCCCTTAAGGTGAGGTTGTGTACTGGTAAAATCTGATTACTGTGGACAATAGTATGTAGAGCAATGTTTCGGAGTTACTAAGCGTGTGTCATCATCGTCGTTAAAAATATATCAAGTCTCGATTTCAAACAAAAACAAGACCTAACCTAATCATGACTTGTACTCTCACGCTCCACTGTGTGTGTTACTTACCCATCTACCCACGAAACAAAAAAAAAGTAATAGAATTTTAATGTACGTGTGAAGCGTGCACTGCACTCACTTTTACCACAGGCTATAGGGAACCGTGCGCGTTGGAGGGTCTGCCATCTTGTGGCCTGAATCAGAAACATATGTATACATGTACATTGCCAAAGCAAGTGCTACCATCTATCGTTCTCGTAGGTACGTTTCCTTGTGCATAGTAAGTTCTGCCATCTTGTGGGCTCCATTGGAAGCATAAACGTCACATTTACGCCTCGCGCCAAAAATCTGATGGCTCCTATGTTGCCCCCCCTATAGTTCATGTACGCTCCCTATTGTCAATTCAGTACGGCGCTTAAACAATGTGAAATATGAAAACAAATCCTTTTAAAATTACAAAAATGCCGTATTGCTCTGTTTTGGAGTGTTAAAACTCCAGCCGGACAAGAAATATGACACATGGACGGAATTTCATATCATCGCTAAGTATTATTTCATTAATATTTCAATATTTTCGCTAGGATTTTTTGATTGTTTAGTACAAAAATCAACTTTATTTAAATGTAATAAGGTTGACATCTATGTTGCCGAGTAGCAGAACTTTGTGATTGTGCGACGCTAGATGGGCTGTCTTCTAAAATAAAAATCGTAGACGCAATTTCGACATAATTTCCTTTACTGTAAAGTTCAAATTATTGTAATGGGCTAGATCTCATAAGTTAATATCTTTCGAAATAAGAAAATATGGCCAATCATCATTTAGATAGCGTTGCGTTTGTAGTAGTGTGCGTATTGACGACATAGGTTTCCAGGCCGCAGAGAAGCATTATATATTTGTTGATGACTGGAAGATTGAGGCCTGTCTGCCCATGCTGATGCTAACTCTGAGCTTATTGCATTGCCTTTCTTGGAACTCTTCAACGTACTTTCGGTCGTTGGTCCATTTGTCTCTTAGGAGGTATTTCTGGTCTGTGTAGAGTTTGGTAAAATGACATTCGGTGTACGTGTTTAGTGGGTATGCTAAGGGTTATATTTGCAAAACCCAGGCCTTGAGTTTGGTTAATGCTTGAGAGCGCCATGTGCATTTGGCCTGTTTTGTGTGCATATTATGTAGACGCACTGCTTGCAACAATTTGAATATTGTCTTTAGAGCTCTTTGCATTAGGCTGGATATCGTGTGCAGGTAGGGGCCTTTGATAAAGGCAAAAGGGAAAGAAGAAGTTTTGAGTAGAAACGATGTTAGAATAATAATGGACTGACGGATTTAGGCTGTTAGTAGTTGTCCTTGTTCCCTGCTTTTGGTATGAAGTTTACCTTGATCCGAGTCCATTTATCTGGTACGATTCCCCACGCGAAACTTGCTCGGACTATAAGGGCCAGATGCAGATTGCTGTAAACGCGCCGCCGATATAAATGGTTTACATTTTTCCAATGCCCATTTAATTTTTTCCATAAAATTCCAGTCGATATTGCGTGCCCTGTGGATTCGAGGATTCCTATGTAGTGATGGGTAGGACACCAATTAAAAAGGAGTTTGTATGAGTGCCTCATTTTCTAAAATGAGGTGTTACAATGTCTTACTTCAAATGAGGTGAGGTACTAGCATATTTTCAGCGTCGACTATAACGTCGACGTCCAACGGCGACAAAAATATGTAATGTATATACATATTTATGTATTCATCACTTCCTTTATAAATAAATAAGTAGTAATATTTAATTGGAGTGCAATTCTGGAGGTTAAGAATAGAACTTTTAGGAGAAAGATAATTTTAGAATCAAACTAAGAACATAAAGTACTCTAACTTAATTTGCTGCTTTTATGAAACTTGTTCTAATGTAGCTCTTTTTTATTGTTAGATTGTTTAGACCACCTCCTTGCTACTTGATATAATTTTAAGTATAATAATCACTAGCGACCCGCCCCGGCTTCGCACGGGTTAGCAAATTATATACCTAAACCTTCCTCAAGAATCACTCTTTTGATAGGTGAAAACCACATGAAAATCCGTCCAGTAGTTTTTAAGTTTATCACGAACATACAAACAAACCCACAAACAGACAGACGCGGTGGGGGACTTTGTTTTATAATATGTAGTGATATATTTCATAAGTACCTATTAACCATAAAACTACCACATTTTTAACAAACTAAGGAGAACAAATTCAATATTTTCACTAGTCATTATTATATGGAAGTGACTAACTTACCACCTCAGATAATTTAACAGTAATATCACCAATATGATAATAAACAAAGCACCATTCGCGCCGGCCGCCGCCGGCTACATTTACACTTCATTTTTTCATGCAAAATGTACCAAGGAAGATCCGCGGGTATATTTACTGGCGAAAACTATGTCCATATATTGTTATGATTATAAGAATTATCATTAGGTATCAGGTATTAGAGAACTAAAATTAGCTAGGTAGTGAATGAAGTACGGACAAAATAAATATAAATATGTCATAATCATAACTTGTCAGTTCGAAGTCGTTTACAAAGAATGTTAATAAAAAGTATTGCAAATTCAAATCGGTATAATTTACATCTACATGCTTATTTTACCTATGCAAATTATACTTACTTTTTTATTTAATAAACTTGAAACTTATTGAAAATATCATAAATTGTGTACGCTACTGTATTATATTTCAATAATATTTTAGTCACTTAAGGGATTTCTGTTTCTAAGCAAGCTTCGTAAATGCCCGCCTAGTATACAGAGGGCGTACCGCGAACCAAGTTCGTCATGTTGCCTCCCTGTCACACTTACGTACGAATTTACAAGTGCGACAGAGAAGCAACACGTCGAAATTCGTTTTGAAGACTGATTTCTCGCGCCATTTTGACACGAAGTTAGGATCAAAAAGGCGTAAGATGTATGAAAGCTTGCAACGCTTACGCTTGTTGTCTTTCGTGTTTAATTTTTAACGTATTTTCGATGGTGACGCGAGGCGATATTGAAGTACGGCGCGTGTCCGTCTCACTCCCTCTTCGGGTATTTTTCAAATTCAAATTCAAATTCAAAATATACTTTATTCATGTAGGCCTAGCAACAAGCTCTTATGAATCGTAATTAATCTTAATCTAATTATCAGAGCAATTTATTGACGTTAATACTAATATTATTTTACAGATCAAATTTAACACTAAAAATTTCACAAAAGGATCGTCAAACATGAAAAAATGTATAAAAAATATTAGTCTAGAATTTTTAGAATAAAATCTAAATGTCAACAATAACATAACAAAAGAAGTACCTACATACATCGGAATATCCATTTCCTCATCAATAATCAAATATACCTAATAAATAAATAATCATTTCAAATAACAATTAATGCCACGTCGTATTATCATTCATGTAGTCTTGTGTGGTATAATAAGCTTTAGAAATGAATTTACGCTTTACATAATTCTTAAATTTATTAATAGATAATTCAGTAATATGGTTCGGAAGTTTATTATAAAATCTTACACAATTACCCATGAATGATTTTTTAATTTTATGGAGCCGAGTGAAGGGCACTGCGAGCTTATGTTTATTTCTAGTATTAATATTATGAATTTCACAATTTTTCCTAAAATTTACAATATTTTTATGTACATACAGTGTAAGCGACGCGAATTTGTTTTGTATTTTTTATATTTTATTAAAATGAGGGTGCCTGGAAGTCCGAGTGGTATGTGCCGGTTCTGGGCGACCGAGGGGAACGGCCAGGGGAGGGGGACAAACGGATTTATGTCATTGGCTCTCAGCGGTCAGTCGATCTATACAATTACGCGCTAAGGTACATACTTCTCGCTGTCCAAACACCCTTACGTTTTGCTACTTTAAAACTGCATATTATTTCACCACGTCCTTTACAAGCTGGTCCTTCGAACCGGATCCTGAACTCTAGGATTTGATGTTCCATACACCAAAGATGGTGAACACACGAAGCAGTGCTAAGAAACAAGAAGAAAAGCAAAAAGAGCTTAAGGCCGACAAGGAAATACCTACGCCGAAACAGGAACCAGTTTGCCAGGCGACTCAAAGCGACGAACCTACGAAATTAAAATCGATAGATAAGAAAAAGGAGCTACTCGATAAAACAATTACTGTCGATGTGGGTAGTGCAAGCGGAAAGTGTAAAATCGATGACTTTTCTAAATCAAAATCTATAAAATCTACTCGAAAGTCGAAAGCATCAGGTTCTGCGCGTTCTTCAGTCGTGGCCAGAAAGAAGTTGCTAGAATTAGAAGCGGCAGAAGCGAAAGCGCGTATACAAATGGAATTAATCGACAAAAAGCTAGCGGCGGACCTAGCACTAATTGGATGAAGAAGACGAAGAATACAGTTCACAATCGGAAGCTAGTGAAATTCATACTAATACAGAAGTGGAGAAATGGTTGGAACGTAGTCAACTAGAACTGAAAGGGCAGCCTGTGCCACCAACGGAAAATGCATTGGATAAGGTGTGCCCGCCGCCTGCGCCGCCGGCTGCACCAGCGCGCGACGGCACCGAAGATACAGTTCACCTACTGGCAACTGCACTCAAGGACATATAGTACGTTGCTTCTGGAAAAAAATATATGGAAAACTTGGCATAATTAATAGAAGACTTTTTTCAATTGGGATATGTACGTTATGGACCGAAGTTATTTTTCATCAACCCTCCCTAACCCTCCCCCCTCTGCGTCACCCCCCCACACCCCCGCAAAGGGCCCGAAACGCGATTTTTCTAAATTTTTAAGAAAACCGTTCAAGATATAGAAAAAGTGTGTAGGAACGAAGTGATCCTTAGTAAATTTGCTATTTATCTCTTATACACACTATAGTGCTATCACTTATAGTTTTTGTGAAATCTGTCACCATGTATGCAATTTTTTTAGAATTTTCGTTTTTTTTCTTTTGTAAGATAACTTTTCTCAAAATATACTTACGATATCGCCAAATTTTGTTTAATTTAAATAAATAGTTAATATGTTCTTTAAAATGGTGTATTATTTATTATTAAACTCCTTCATTTGACGATGCTATGCCATTTTGAACATACATCGTCTTCAAACATTTTTAAGCTCACCGAACATCGTTACTATTAACCACTTGACTGTGAAACAGATCGCACGGTCGCGTTTTTATAGCTTGCCTCACATAGAAGGTAGCCTATAGAAGTGGTGTGCGCGTGCCTCCGTGAGGGACAAAGTATACGCAATGCGACAATATTAAAAACACGTTTTAACATTCCTGACAATATACCAAAAACAATTATCTACGTATTTCGGTCGGGTTATTGAAATGAAATGAAATGAAAATTTTTATTTGTTGCCCACCATAACCCATACTAAATGTATGGTGGGGAACAAACAAACGTGAGACTGTGACAAGGACAAGCAATATTACCGCTTTCTTGCTACTCCTACTGAAAGTTCTATAAGTGTATCTCGTTCGGTCATTTGGCCCCTCCCCCGTTTCCTCTCTATTATCGTACCTCTATGTTGCCTCACCTGTTACGCTCTAACAAGTATGTAAGTGCGAAAGGGACGCGCATAGTGATAGGCGATAAAAATGGAACCGTGCTGCGCCCGCTGAACGAATTTTATACAACACAAACGAGGGTGAACTAACGATTTTTGACCACCACACACATGAAAAGTTCATCATCTTCTTCGCGTTGTTCACGGCATTTTGCCACAGCTCATGGGAGCCTGGGGTCCGCTGGCAACTAATCTGATGATTTGACGTAGACACTAGATTTTACGAAAGCGACTGCCATCTGACCTTCCAACCCAGAGGGGAAACTAGGCCTTACTGGGATTACTGGGATGTTTCCTCAAGATGTTTTCCTTCACCGAAAAGCGACAACTAATGCGAGGAAGAAGATGTGTGTGGTGATCGAAAATCGTGGGTTCACCCTCGGTTGTGCTGTACCTATAAATTTCGGTCAGGATCCGTTTCATATACAGACAAGTGGTTAATAACGATATTAGCTGACGTTGAAAATATTTGAAGGCGATGTATTTTAAAAATGGCATAGGATCGTCAAATGAAGTAGTTTAATAATAAATAACACATACATTCATATAATCACGCCTATTTCCCGGAGGAGTAGGCAGAGACCACGGTTTTCCACTTGGTACGATCCTGACATACCTCTTTCGCTTCCTTCATTTTCATTACATTCACGCACGCATACACGCTCGCCGGTTTAGGGTGCTCTTGACCTGGCCTTTCTTCAGGATTTCCCCGATCTGATCAGAGAAAATCCGCCGAGGTCGACCCCTTCCAACTCCCACTTCCACTTCTCCCTTATACACTCTCTTTGTTGGCCTTCTTTCACTCATTCTTTCCACATGTCCAAATCATCTCAAAATACCTTTCTCAATTTTAGTCACTACATCAACATTCAGTCCACACTTTTCCCTTATAACACTGTTCCTAATTCTATCTTGCAATCTCACACCACACACACTTCTCAGTGCTCTCATTTCCACTGCATTCACTTGGCTCTGATGCCTCTTCTGCCATACCCAACTTTCGCTACCATACATAAGTGTAGGCACCAACACCCCTCTATGAACAGCCAACCGTGCTTTTTGCGACACCTTCTGGCTGCTCATTAAAGCGTTAAGTGCTCCATTCACACGATTTCCAGCATTCACTCTCCTTTTAATGTCTTTATCATGCTTACCGTCCCTAGTGAACAAGGTTCCCAGATACAAAAACTCTTTCAATAAATAATACCCATTTTAAATAACATATTAACTATTTACTTAAATAAAAAAAACCGGTCAAGTGCGAGTCGAACTCGCGTTCCAAGGGTTCCGTACATAAGTCCGACTCACGCTTGACTGCACATTTCTAATAGGTTTTCCTATTATCTATAGGTAAAGTACTATTTTGTGTATTTTTTCAAAATTTTAGGCCCAGTAGTTTCAGAGATAAAGGGGGGGGGGGGGGGGGGAGGAATGGTCGGACAGACAGACAGACGCACGAGTGATCTTATAAGGGTTCCGGTTTTTCCTTTTGAGGTACGGAACCCTAAAAGCGTGAAAGATATCGTAAGTGTTATTTGAGAAAATTCATTAGAAGAAAAAAACACTGAAAATGCTAAAAATAGCATCTTCCGTGACGTATTGCGCAAAAACTATAAGTGATAGCAATATAGTGTGTATAAGAGATAAATAGAAAATTTAATAAGGATCACTTCGTTCCTACACCCTTTTTCTGTATCTTGGACGGTTTTCTTAAAAATTGAGAAAAACTAGGTTTTGGACCCTTTGCGGGGGTGTGGGGGGGGTGACGCAGAGGGGGGAGGGGAGGGGAGGGTTGATGAAAAATAACCTCGGTCGACAACGTACATATCCCAATTAAAAAAAGTCTTCTATTAATTATGCCGTAATTTTAGCTAATTTCACTGAACTAATAGCCGCAGTCTCCTCTACTAACGGACCTAACGCTCGAATGTTAAGCCGCCTCTGCACGCCGCGAGATTTACCCTCGTTTTCCGGTGACCCAATGGAGTGGCTCCAATTCAAGCAGGCGTATGACGAATCAACCGAAGTGTGCAATTTTAACGACAAAGAAAACCTGTGGAGGCTACGAAAATGCCTTCAGGGACCAGCTAAGGAAGCAGTAACCTCTCTGTTAATTGGAGCCACCGCACCAGATCTGGTGATGTCTACTCTAGAGCTACAGTTTGGGAATCCCGATATTATTATATCAAAAATTGTACAAAGCATCAACAAACTGCCGGTGATGTCTCAAGAGTATCACAAGGACATAGTGTCATTCTCCGTGAAGGTTAAGAATTACGTTGCAGCAGTAACAGCTATTGGTCATGATGAGTACCTAAGGGGGATGAAAATCATATCTGTAATTCTGTCAAAATTGCCAACTGTGTTAATATCTAAATGGGTCGACTACAGTTACCCGCTTATCAACGAGGGCAAGAAACCACGGCTCGCTATTTTGTCAGAATTTTTAAATGACGAAGCTCTGAAAACATCAAAAACAGCTGTTATCCTCGCGAACACTTACGGTGATACTAAACGTAAACAAAGTGACTTTTACCGCTCTCAAACCGTGCTCGTGCAGAATGAACTAAGTGACGATATGTGTAAATTTTGTCGTACGTCTAAACACGACTTAACAGACTGTAAAATGTTCAAAAAATCGCTTCGCAAAGACAGGTGGGCTTATGTGAAACGTCATGGATTGTGCTATAAATGTTTAGTGTCGCGCCATAACAAAGAAACCTGTCCTGCGCCCTGTTGCGATAAGGAAAACTGTGGACAATCTCATCACCGCTTGTTACATTACATTTCGCACGCTAATAATTCAAATCTTCAATCTAGTGTGAACATTACGGAAATAATAGACACCGATGTAAGTGAAGCGCGATCTGAGACTGTTACGAACATTAACTCGACAAACTGCAAAGTTTTGTTACAAGCTGTACCTATTTACATACACGGACCTAACGGTATAATTAGTGCCACTGCATTATTGGACAATTGCTCAACGGTATCACTGATAAGCGTCGACCTCGCCGCCCGCGCCGAGCTGTTCACATAGAAATAGTCACGAGGCTCACGGCCGACGCACTAATAATGGCTCTGCGAAGGATGGCGGCGCGTCGTGGTTGGCCTCAGCAGATTTTCTCGGATAATGGCACCAATTTAAGAGGAGCTGATAATGAACTTAAAAAGTGTATCAGTGAATTGAATGACGCCTCATTAAAGGATTTAGCCTTGAAATATGGCACCACTTGGAATTTTTTGCCACCAGTCAGCCCCCACTGGGCTGGCGCGTGGGAGCGACTTATCCGATCAATAAAGGCATCACTTAAGGTGGTATTAAAAGAACAGGCTCCGCGAGATGAAGTTTTGAGCACGCTCATGGCAGAAGTCGAACAGATGGTAAACAGTCGCCCGCTCACACACGTCACAGTTGAACCGAAAAGTGATGAAGCCCTCACGCCGAATCATTTTTTACTTGGCAGTTCTTCCAACTTACCTACTCTCGGTTCATTTGATCACTCCGACATGTACCTTCGTAAACAATGGAGAACCTCTCAACGACTTGCAGACCTATTCTGGAAGCGGTGGGTACGAGAAGTACTGCCACAGATGATCCCTCGCCAGAAGTGGCACCAAGACCAACGACCCTTACAAGTGGGAGATCTGGTATTGGTTGTGGATCCTGCGTCACCCCGTAACGTTTGGCCTAAGGGAATAATACAGGAAGTAATTCCGGGGAGAGACGGACGCATAAGAGTCGTGCAGATAAAAACCAAATCCGGAACACTGCGTCGATCGGCTGCACGCGTCGCATATGTACCTACTGAGGTTGAGTAAGTGCTGATGCAGCACTGGGGTGGAGTATGTAAGCGACGCGAATTTGTTTTGTATTTTTTATATTTTATTAAAATGAGGGTGCCTGGAAGTCCGAGTGGTATGTGCCGGTTCTTGGCGACCGAGGGGAACGGCCAGGGGAGGGGGACAAACGGATTTATGTCATTGGCTCTCAGCGGTCAGTCGATCTATACAATTACGCGCTAAGGTACATACTTCTCGCTGTCCAAACACCCTTACGTTTTGCTACTTTAAAACTGCATATTATTTCACCACGTCCTTTACATACAGAATATTCTCATAAATGTATTGACAGTGCACTGTCATTATGTCAATTTCCTTAAATTTATCTCTAAGTGAGTCTCTATGGTTCATTTTGTATATTGCTCGAATAGCCCTCTTCTGCAGAACAAAAATGGTATTTATCTCTGAAGCACCACCCCACAGTAAAATACCATATGCCATAATGCTATGGAAGTAATTAAAATATACTAATCGAGCTGTTTTCTCATCAGTTAACTGACGGATTTTGCTCACTGCAAAAGCTGCAGACCTCAGTCTATTCGAAAGAGTAGCAATATGGGGACCCCACTGGAGTTTAGAATCCAAAGTTATACCAAGAAAAACTGTACTATCAACTTATTCCAATTCCTCATCCTTCACAATGACACTTGTTTGCACATGCCTTACGTTACTACTAGTGACAAACTTAATACATTTAGTATTTTTCTCATTTAACAATAAATTATTAACATTGAACCAATTTATTACTTTTGAAATAGCATTGTTTACATCATTGTAAGCTTGTTGCTGTCGTTGGACTTTGAAAATAAGTGAGGTGTCGTCTGCAAACAATACTATATCATGGTGGGTCTCAACAAGGAATGGCAAGTGATTTATGTAGATAAGGAACAGGAAAGGCTCCAATATTGATCCCTGTGGTACACCCATAGAGACCAATGACCCAGGTGATCGCTATCCATTCACATCGACCCTTTGTATTCTACCATTTAAGTAGGACTTAAGTAAATTCAGTGCCGATCCTCTAACTCCATAATAATGAAGTTTCCTGATTAATATTTCATGACAAACGCAGTCGAAGGCCTTAGACAAATCACAGAAGACACCTAAAGCATCTCGTGACTCCTCCCAGGCATCGAAAATATGCTTAATTAGCTCAACACCAGCATTGGTTGTTGAGCGACCCCGTGTAAAACCAAACTGCTTTATGCATTAAATTATTAACTAATTATTACTAATTGAGAAAGAACTAATTTTTCAAAAATCTTGCTAAATGTTGGTAGCACAGATATCGGTCTAAAGTTAGTGGGGTCAGAGCTGCTACCAGATTTAAATAAAGGAGTTACTTTACTATGTTTCATTAGATCAGGAAACTCACCAATTCAGGCGCCACAATTTCTACTAAGGATTTGACAGCATGGACAGAGACTCCCCAGAGGTCATTAGTTTTCTTGACATTAATTGATTTAAACGCCTTTATTACATCTGAGGTACAAACATGTTCAAAATGAAGGTCTCCACAACACTCTGGAGCGTTATGTTTTAATAATGTAACAGCAGATGAGGGTGATGAATTTAAATCCTTAGTTGTGGATACTGGTACCTCGGTGAAAAATTGGAATCTATAATTTTGTTATCAATATTTAGTTTAAGTTCTTTAATTGTGTGTTTTGAGCGACCAGTCTCCACATTTATTACTTTCCAGGTTGCTTTAATAATGTCGGAACTACTTTTTATTTTCTGACTTAGATAATTTCGCTTAGCTATATGACAATCTACTTTAAACTTCTTCGAATATTCCTTGACATGTTCTTTAAATTAATCACTCAGATTAAACCGCCGTTCCTCATACAAGGCATACAGTCCACGTCTTCGTTGATGTAAGTCCGCAGTAGCCCACTCACTAAAAACTGATGCACCACTAACTACGACCGATTTTGAGGTGAATATCGCATTATAATGATCCATAAAAGTGTGAAAGAATGAATTATACATACTATTAGGACTCATATGGGAAAACAAAAAGGGTAGCGCCTGAACTAAACTTTGCTTCATTCTTTCCACGCGGTCCGAGGTTACTGGTACAAAAGTTATTGTATTGTTTTCTCATGGTATTTTTCCTTAATGCCTCAAATACCATTAATTGACCTAAGTGGTCTGATTCTACATTGCTGATAACTTTTTTAGTTATAGGAAAAATATCAGTGAAAATATTATCTATACAGGTTGCACTAGTAGCAGTCACTCTAGTGGGCTCCATAAACATGTGGTTGAGATTACAAAATTTAAAAAGATTCAATAATCTACAAGACATTGTTGAATTTTCCATAATATTTACATTAAAGTCGCCGCATATAAGCAATTTCTTACTAGAAGATGATATTTTAAGTAGGGCAGATTCCATTATGCTTTCAAATAATTCAAAATTACTTAATGGCGGCCTATACACACAGACAACAATAAATTGCTCTAATTCTACTGCACTTAGTTCTATATTTCTAATTCATTGTTTCATTTTGAAAGGATTTTTGAGTTGTTCATGTCACAGAGAGGCGGTGAGTGGTACAAACTCAACGCTTTTCTCGGTGGACCTTTTGTCGTTGCAATAAGGTTTGTAGTTCGACAGTTGACAGTGTGGACCATTACGTCCATTACTCGATTCTTCATTTGAGTTTTGAGTGTCGGCGAGCACCTCGAGCGCCTCGCGCGATCCAGGGACTCTCTTGGGAGGTTATGAGGAGCGTATGAGTTTTGAGGGTCGCGACTCGCGAGTGAAATTGAAAGGATAAGAGTTTTTTGAAATTTGAAGTGTGTGAATAATTTGTTTCCCCTTATTCCCGACGAGACGACCATGATTCCAGAGCCACCCTGACACGCCACTACACTGACGACCTGCCAGACATTAGTCAAGACGAGATCGTGCTAGCTCTGAGGCAGCTTAAAAATGGAATGGTTGGAGGTCACAACAGAACAGGTTTTGGAATTGGTCTGTTTTAATTGTTAACAGAATGGGTCTGTTCTATTCAAGCACAAAAGGCGGAACTTATTGTGACCTACCCACCATACCATAAACGTCCCATATTCAATCGCTCGACCACGCCGAATGAGTATGGTATGGTATGGGTATCATGGAGCATTGACTGAATATAATAAACGAATCAGGGAGGCAAAAAGGTCATGGAGAAGGTTCTGTCACAGTATTAAACAATACAGTCATTCGACGAAGCCGTCTAGACAAGGCAATCGTGCGGGGTGCGAGGCACTCCTCACGCGCACCCGAGTTGCATACATCGCCATTGTTAGTAGCTCGGTACTATTTACAGGGCTAGCGGGTCTTATTTGAAATATTCTTTGTCTATTGGGCAGTTGTGTAAAAATCTGTGACAACCCTACTGTGTTCTTGTACGCAAACATCAAAGGCGTCGCTCCACTGTTACTTTTTACTGTGGTTCTGTGAAGATATTGGCCAAACTCATAAGGGAGCAAGAACTTTCAGAATACTCTCCAAGAGAGCAACCCTTAAATACAAGATGGCACATTTATGAACTCGGAAGAGGAAACTCTGGACTTGCTCAGAGACAGACACTCAACCAGCAATACACAGCTTTGCGCCCATCGGAATCCTCGAATCCACAGGGCACGCAATATCGACTGGAATATAGCAATTAGCAACAAACACCTTTAGACCAAACAAAATTAAATGGGCATTGGAAAAATGTAAACCATTTATATCGGCGGCGCGTTTACAGCAATCTGCATCTGGCCCTTATAGTCCGAGCAAGTTTCGCGTGGGGAATCGTACCAGATAAATGGACTCGGATCAAGGTAAACTTCATACCAAAAGCAGGGAACAAGACAACTACTAACAGCCTAAATCCGTCAGTCCATTATTATTCTAACATCGTTTCTACTCAAAACTTCTTCTTTTCCTTTTGCCTTTATCAAAGGCCCCTACCTCCACACGATATCCAGCCTAATGCAAAGAGCTCTAAAGACAATATTCAAATTGTTCCAAGCAGTGCGTCTACATAATATGCACACAAAACAGGCCAAATGCACATGGCGCACTCAAGCATTAACCAAACTCAAGGCCTGGGTTTTTGCAAATATAACCCTTAGCATACCCACTAAACACGTACACCGAATGTCATTTTACCAAACTCTACACAGACCAGAAATACCTCCTAAGAGACAAATGGACCAACGACCGAAAGTACGTTGAAGAGTTCCAAGAAAGGCAATGCAATAAGCTCAGAGCTAGCATCAGACAGGCCTCAATCTTCCAGCCATCAACAAATATATAATGCTTCTCTGCGGCCTGGAAACCTATGTCGCCAATACGCACACTACTACACGCAACGCTATCTAAATGATGATTGGCCATATTTTCTTATTTCGAAAGATATTAAATATGAGCTCTAGCCCATTACAATAATTTGAACTTTACAGTAAAGGGAATGTTGGCAACCCTGAGCGCGCGCCAAGATTCTACCTGCTGCGCGGCCGGCCAGGTGGTGGTGGCGCCCCTCCACCAGTATAAAAGGCGCATCGACACCGGCGACCGCCTCTTTTTTGTTTGGGACTTCGGCTTCGAAACATCACTGTTATTTAATGAATTTTGATTTATTGTACATTTATTTTTGATTAAAAAGTATTTCGGATATTTAACTAGTTTCCTTTAGTAGGTACAGTACAATATTGCTTATATCAGAAGTGGTAAATTATTCACGCGGTATGGGTAGCTCTCGAAGAAGCCGTAAGCGTAAAAATGCTCGTGCTACCAGCAGTTCCAGTAGCTCATCTTCTTACGACAGCGAAAGTACCAGAACTCCGTCACCTCCGCCTCCCAGACGCAAGAAGGCATCGCGCTCGACAAGTAAGGCGAGGGATCGTTCGACAAAAAAGGCAAGAAATGGATACGAAACCGTGAGTCACACAAATTCAAATACCTTAAATAATATCATACCTGAATTCGACCCGCTTAAAGACGATATTGATGCATGGCTTAGTATTATTAAATCGTATGCAAAGACTTTCGATTGGTCAGACGAAATAACCCGGTATCAAGCGTTAAATAAACTCAAAGGCTCTGCCAAGGTGTGGTATGATTCCCTGTTGCGTACTGATAAACAATGGCCGTCGTGGCGTTGGGTTGATTGGCATAGCAAGCTATCCGCGAGTTTTAGGATTCAACGAAATATGTTTGAGTTGTTAAAAGAGGTGGTCGAACAAAAACCGCGCGAAAATCAATCGTTGTATGAATTTTATTTTGATCAAAAGTGTAGAATAGACCGTTTGCGTTTGAACTTTTCGGACCAAGATATTATATCGATTATACTAGGAAATATAGGAGACGGAAATATCGAAACAAACAGCTTCAGCTCATGCGATCAATTAGCTAGCTTCTTGCATAGTCGCACATATAAGATAAAAAAATCGAACTCTAACATAACTTCAAATCGAGTCAATCTCAGTCTACCGTGTCTAATATTTCTACCAAGGTACCTTCGAGTGGAACCGTGGGTCAGGCTGCGTCGTCACATTCCAGTAGTGTTGATGAAAGCGGATCACATTCACAAACGCGACGGGTGATTAAATGTTTTACTTGCGGGGGTAATCATAAAAGAAGTCAGTGCGATGTGAAATGCGACTTTTGCAATAAAAGGGGCCACCTTGAATCTACCTGTTTCCATAAAAAGGGTTTAAAAACTGAATCAAAGGTAGATAAACAAGAGGTCAAATTCGTGTCATCTACGAATGCCCGGGATAAGTTTGTCAAACAAATTGTTTTAGACGATGTACTTATCCATGACGCATTTATAGATCCAGGGGCTAGTTGTTCTCTCATTTCCGAAGCCCTTGCCCAAAAACACAGTTTAAAATGCGACCATCTCACATCGCCTGTTCTCTTACATGGGTTCCAAAAGGGTATCGCAAAACAGGTTACATTTATGTTTAAGGCAAGCTTAAAACTCGATTCAGTGCATCTGGAAAATGTAAATTTTTACATAATCGATGATTTAGAAGGATGTGATATCCTAATAGGACGGAATGTGACGGAGCGCCCTGACTTAATGTATTCGCGGATTGGCAACGTATTACAATTTAATTATGCAAAACAATATGATGAGTTTTGTAAGATAATTAATGAAACTGAAATTGACGCCGACTCGAATCACGCCGAATTACTTAGTCTATTTAGTAAGTACAGTGATTGTGTAGCAAGGAATTTAAGTGAATTAGGCAAAGTAAAGAACCATGAAATGACAATAACCGTGTCAGATCCGCGTCCTGTACAAAGTAGACCTTTTCGATCCTCTCCTTCGGATAGACAAATCATTCGGGATATGGTTGAGGAACTACTAGCTAATGAAATCATTTGCGAGAGTGTTTCCCCTTATGCTTCGCCCGCACTTCTCGTTAATAAGAAAAACGGGGAGAAAAGGCTATGCGTGGATTACCGCGCATTGAATAAAGTGACAGTAACCGATAAGTACCCCATGCCACGCATCGAGGATCTGGTGGATAGGCTTCAGGGTAGCAAGTGTTTCACGAGTCTTGATCTGAAAAGTGGCTATTATCAGATACCTCTAAGTGCCGATTCAATACCTAAAAGCGCGTTTATTACTGAGGACGGGCACTACAATTTTTTACGTTTACCGTTCGGGTTAGTAAATGCACCGTCCTGCTTCCAGCAGATGATGAATAAGGTTCTGGGTAATCTGCGCTTTGGCAACGTGATTGTTTATCTCGATGACGTTTATTTGGTAACCCGAACCGTAGACGAAAACCTAAAATTGCTAGAGCAGGTACTTAAGATATTTCGCGACAATGGTTTAACACTAAATTTAAAGAAATGCCATTTCTTCAAATCAGAAATAGAATTTTTGGGGTATAAAATCAAACCGGATAAGGTGATGCCAAACGATAGCAAATTAGAGGCAGTGAAGTCTTTTCCAACGCCCAGGACTGTGCATCAACTACGTCAGTTTTTGGGGTTAATCAGTTACTTTCGGAAATTTATAAAAAATTGTGCCATGATTTCTTCACCCCTAACGAAGTTGCTTAAAAAAGATAGTGCTTGGGCGTGGGAAGAGACACACGAGCGCGCATTTCAGATGTTAAAGGAGAAGTTAGTTTCCAATAACGTATTGACAATCTTCGATCCGTCAAAAGATCACGTGCTGTATACTGATGCGAGTAGGGAGGGCATCGCTGGAATCCTTATGCAAATAACGGAAGAAGGTGAAAAACCCGTCCATTACTACAGTAGACAGACCACACAAGACGAAAAACGTTATCACTCGTTTGAGTTAGAGTTGCTTGCAATTGTTGCTTCGCTACAAAAATTTAGGTTATATCTGCTAGGATCCCCATTCAAAATTGTGACAGACTGTAACGCGGTTCGGTATGCACTCGCTAAAAAGGAAATCATTCCTCGGATTGCACGGTGGGTTTTATCAACGCAAGAATACTCATTTGAGATACAACATCGAGAAGGTGCACGTATGCAACACGTGGACGCGTTGAGTCGGAATCCCGTGCCATCCGGTGAAAGATCTGAGTGCGAGGTCGTTCTTTCAATAACAGAAGCTGACTGGATGTTGTCTGTTCAATTACAAGACCCCGAGTTAGTAAAAATCAAAGAAAAACTAGAGTCAGGACAAGCCGAAGACAATAGGGACATTTTTAATAATTATGAGCTTTTAGGTAATAAAGTCTACAGAAGAACGTCCCGAGGTCGAAAATGGGTGGTACCAAAAAAATGTATTTGGCAAATCCTAAGAAGCACCCATGACGACCTGGGCCATTTTTCGGTTGACAAGACTGTCGAATGCATCAACCATCTTTATTGGTTCCCACGAGTGAGATATACAGTTAAGAAATACATCAAAAACTGTATAAATTGTTTGTATTTCAAGAACAAAGGCGGGCCAAAAGAAGGTGAACTGTTTCCTTTACCTAAGCATGCTCAACCGTATCATACATTACATATGGATCACTTAGGTCCATTTGTCGAGACAAAACAGAAAAATAAGTATTTATTAGTGATGGTTGACGCGTTCACAAAATTTGTATTCATTTATTCTGTGAAAACAACAAACTCTGCTCACGTCATTAAAGAATTAGAACTCATGTCTAAAACGTTTGGATATCCAAGGCGCTTGATCACGGATGCGGGGACAGGTTTTACGTCTAGTGAGTTTACACAATATTGTCATAGTAAAAACATTCGGCTGCATACAGTTGCTACGGGTATGCCACGTGGTAACGGTCAGGTGGAACGCTTTAATAAAACCATTTTAGACGCTATGAGGACGTTAGGCGCTAACACGGATGACGATTGTTGGGACCAATATGTTAAAGTATTACAACAGGGACTCAACAGTACTATACATAAAACCACCAAAGCAGTACCAAGTGAAGTGTTCTTTGGATATCGTGTAAGAACAGCTAGCGATAATTTACTGACATCCGAGCTTGATAACGGGGTATTAACTGATGTTTCTGACTTGCGTAAAAAGGTCGATGAAAATATTAAAGCCGATGCATTATATCAGAAAAAGCGTTTTGATGAATCACGAATTCAACCGTGCAAGTATTCGGTGGGTGACCTTATTTTGCTGAAAAATCAAAGCAAAAATAACGATGGTCAAAGTAGGAAGCTAATGCCAACTTATAAGGGACCATTTCAAGTCAAGAGCGTCCTAGGGAATGACAGATACGAGGTGACGGATGTGCGAGGCTCTGAACGAAGTACTAAGCGCTATTCCGGCACCGCCGCGGCGGAAAACATGAAGCCGTGGATTCGAATAGGAGATTGGCCTTCAGATTAAATGTAAGTCTTTGTTTTTTTTTTAATTGTTATTTCGTGTTGGCAAGATAATAAAAAAAAAATTAATAGAATAATAATAAAAAAAAGATTTAAAAAAGAAACATCTTATTTAAAATTAATGTGACATTAAAAGCATTATTACATACCTAATACTCGTATAAATATGCACTTCATATATGTTGTTAAGGTGATTTTGGCTCTTAATAACTAATTTTTTATCATGTGCTGTACCATAGACAAGAAGTCTTGTTATGAAGTGAACTTGGAACGCTTAAGTGAAGCTTTTCGCTCGTTAAGTGCAAGTGACTTTATAATGAGAATGAATAGGTTCGATTATAATCTAACTCGGTCTCTTGAGTCAAAGTGCGAGTGATTATTATTCAGAACCTGTTTAACAGGTATATATTAATTGTCTGGTACTAAATGGTCAACACTTGATAAAAAGTTAGTCTAACATGTAAAGCTCATGTTGTCCAAACCAGTTGAAATAATTACTGGAAGAAAAAGAAAACAAGCATAACACATTTTAATTTTATATGTAATTTCGCATATTACAGGACAACAGGACCCTGGATGGACCATGGTGGTGTCAGGGGCTGACACATTGCAGAACGGCCGTGTTGGCAACCCTGAGCGCGCGCCAAGATTCTACCTGCTGCGCGGCCGGCCAGGTGGTGGTGGCGCCCCTCCACCAGTATAAAAGGCGCAGCGACACCGGCGACCGCCTCTTTTTTTTTTGGGACTTCGGCTTCGAAACATCACTGTTATTTAATGAATTTTGATTTATTGTACATTTATTTTTGATTAAAAAGTATTTCGGATATTTAACTAGTTTCCTTTAGTAGGTACAGTACAATATTGCTTATAGGAATTATGTCGAAATTGCGTCTACGATTTTTATTTTAGAGGACAGCCCATCTAGCGTCGCACAATCACAGAAGTTCTGCTACTCCGCAACATAGATGTTTTGATGATACTTGCTTTGGCAATGTACATGTATACATATGTTTCTGATTCAGGCCACAAGATGGCAGACCCTCCAACGCGCACGGTTCCCTATAGCCTGTGGTAAAAGTGAGTGCAGCTAATCCTAACGTTGCCACACGCTTCACACGTACGTTAAAATTCTATTACTTTTTTTTTGTTTTGTGGGTAGATGGGTAAGTAACACATACAGTGGAGCATGAGAGTACAAGTCATGATTAGGTTAGGTCTTGTTTTTGTTTGAAATCGAGACTTGATATATTTTTAACGACAATGATGACACACGCTTAGTAACTCCGAAACGGGTGTGTAATGATCCGTATAACAATTTTTGATATATTTTCAAAAGATATAACAACTTTTGATATAATTTCATGGTGTATAATCACTTAAGCGGTATAATGAACTTTTGATATAACAACAAAATAACTATTTTCATGGGGTATAATGTTTAATCGATATAAAAGCTATTCGATATAACGTTTACTGGATATAATGAATATTTGTTATAAGTATACCGGGTGTGGCCTGTAACACGAGCAAAGAATTAAAACATAGATTGTACTCCTCAAACGGTGACACTTTTGTTCAACAACTTTTAAAAATTTAGAACTATTTAGACTCCCTATTTTTCATACAAAATAAATATTATCTTCAATGGACGCCATCGCCACGCCATATCATTGTGATTGACGTTGCTTGTCACGCCTTAAACATAACAAAATTCGCAATACATTGCGTCTTAGAATAAACTTTAAAGTGTATTAAAAATCAAACCACAAGTTATTTTTAAAAGTCGCTGAACAAATGTTGGTCAGTATGAGGAGTACAGCCTACAGTTTAATTTTTTTGCTCATGTTACAGGCCACACCACCGGGTGTGCCAATTGTCAATGTGCCAATTATACATTTGAATACATTATACCATATACCGATATGGTATAATGTATTCAAATGTATAAAAATTAGAGAAGCGAAACGTGTCGAGGATTTCCATTACTTATTCCTAAAAAAAGTAAAGTAATAAAAAAAGTCGGTTTTGGCGCTGTAGGGTCGCAGTTCTACCTAACACTCCTCCTCGCTTCGCTCGTCGTCGTACCTAACTGAGACCTGCCTTAAGTTCGAATACGTAGGTTGTTATAATAGTAGTAAATATTACAAATTATACCAGTACTACATTATGCCAACTGAGCGTTATATCGAACATAATTATATCACATATACGTTATACGCTGTTAATGTTAGATTAGAAGTTGTTATATTACAAGTTCATTATACTTGACGATAGTTAGACTCTCTAAGAATATTCCATGTATTGTTATAGCAAAAGTGCATTATGTCCCTCAATCATTATATCGACTAAAAATATATCAAAAGTTGTTATATGGAGCGTTACGCACCCCTCCGAAACATTCCTCTACATACTATTGTCCACAGTAATCAGATTTTACCAGTACACAACCTCACCTTAAGGGGCTCCCCGCGGTTTTCATCGATATTTGACAAATTTTGAGCCGTTACTTCTACAGAGTATAAAGTGTTTTGGCATATCTAGAGCTGTAAACTTATACTTGTATTTATTTAAAGAATAAATAATTTACACTACATATAGAATTATAAGACAAATGGCTATCGGTTCTTCAATCTTTAATCTCCATTCTTGTCTGCCGGATTTTGAAACTAATGAATACTTTTTTTTTATGATTTTTTAAATTATTGTCTAAAATAACACTTTTTTCGTAACTGGGTTGCTGTGAAGGATCTTACATGTACGAAATCTGCATATTTGGGTTCGTCTTTGACGTCTCTAGAAACTGATCAGAGATTTTAATTTTTAATTTTTCAAACTCATTACACTCACGCATGAAGTGGCCTTAACCCGCATCACACATCTGGAAGAGGAACTGGGTGCGGCTAATGATGAACTTAATTTGTTTAGGAGAGAGCGGGAGCACTATGATGCTTCGGAACTACAAAATGTGTACCAAGAGTTGGCAAGCGGTGAAACTCAAATTAGTGAGGACTCTAGATATTTAGGGTTGTCTATTGTTTGTCCGAAAATTATATAAAATAATACTCATATGCCCGAATTTTATTTGCCCGAATTTCATTTGCCCGAATTGTTTATTTACCATAAAAATGATGTGACATACTCTTTGTTTACCCGATTATTAGATTCCAGAACGTACGAGTGCCATACGTGTCGTTGTCCATATTATTAATTGTAATAATATTATTTAATAGAATATTTAAACCTCACCTAACCCACTTTTCTAGTAGTATTTCTTTTCTGTAAGGGTCGCAGTTCAAACCTAACCTAACCCATTTTTCTAGTAGCATTTGGTTTTTGTAAGGGTCGCAATTCAAACCTAACCTAACCCACTTTTTTGATAGCATTCCTTTTCTGTAAGGGTCGCAGTTCAAACCTAACCTAACCTACTTTTCTAGTAGCATTTATTTTCTGTGTGGGGTGCAGTTCAAACCTAACCTAACCCACTTTTCCAGTACCTAGCATTACTTTTCTGTAAGGGTCGCAGTTCAAACCTAACCTAACCCATTTTTCTAGTAGCATTTGGTTTCTGTAAAAAAAATATATTATGGCTAGTGATAATTATGGCTTACAATGATGATGACAAATGACATTATTGAAATTGATTTTATGGGAAACAAAGTTTCTGGCACGTGACTAATATAGTAAACAATAAGCATTGCATATGTAATTATGGGAAACAATATAATGGCTGTTGACTATTATGGTAAATGAAATTATGGCAAATGAAATTCTGGCAAGTGGGTGTATACCGATATTTAGTATATTTTAATAGTAGCAATAAGTTAAAAAAGTATATTAAGATTAATAGGTATATTAGGAGAACCCAGAAGCTTATCAAAGGCCAGGCATGCATTAAAAAATATAGTAAATCAAAACATGCATTATCAGTTATGAAAAATAGGGTTCAAAATTGTCATATGGAGCTTGAAACCAAGGAGTCAAATTTCCAGAAGTTACATGCCGATATAAATAGGTTAAAAGATGAGCTTCTGGTAATAACCACCATGTATGAAACCACCAAAAAGCAAGTTGAGGAGCACATCAAGGCTTTCAATAAATTGCTGCAAGAAAATCAAAACTTAGAGGAGCGATGCAAATCATTACTTAATGGAAATATTTGTAATTGTGGCCAAATGCCACCAGCAAAGGTTGTTGAAGCCGATGTGGCCCTCAACACTTCTAGGCCAGCTGTACCAGTAGTCACACAGCCCCCTAGAGCAGTCAGTAAGACTGTTGTTTTTTCAGATCAGATTGGGCTAGGAATGGGCCCATTATTAAGCTACAGATTAGAGCAGAAAGTCTCAAATTACTGTTATCAAAACATTACTTTGTCTCACTTATGTGACCTTATTTCAAAGGGATGTTATCATAGCAGTACTACACTAGTAATTTTATTAGGAAATAGCCTTAATGTAGATAAGCTTAGCATAGATAAGTTGATGTCCACTTTAAATATTATTGAAAAATCTGGTGTGGGGAAAATCATTTTATGTGCACTGCCTTATGCAGAGAATATGTCTTATGACTATAATAGTAAAGTAGCACACTACAATTCTTTGATGTACCATGTCATATCTGTCAATAAAAAGTTAAACCATTAAACCATTTCTTTGACTTAAATAAATTCATTGAGCGCTTCATGCTAGCTCCAAGGAAGGTATTTCTGCCAAAGAAATATTTTGTATACCTAGTGGATTTATTGGCCTATAATATTGAGCCAAATAGATTTAGTAGTGTTATAGCTAATTCTCAGTCAGCTGACAAAGTCAAGGACCCCATGCCAAATTTAAACTAGATTGTAAGACAGCGGAAAACCGCCTGAGTATGAATATTATTCACCAGAATATTCAGGGTTTTTCCAGCAAAGAATTAGAAATAGGTTTATTTTTAGATAATAATAATGTTGAAGTTATGTGTATCACTGAATATTGGCTGAAAGATGGGCAGTTTTTATTTGATTTTGTTAACTTTAAATTAGTCAGTTTTTTTGCTAGAAAGTCTGCTGTTCATGGTGGTGTAATGTGGGGCGTTCGGGTAGATAATGAATACCAGAAAGTCTGCTGAATACTGAACATCTTTATTGAGTAAATTGGTGCTTATATACTAGTGGCCTACGTGAGTGGCATTTAGGTGACCTTTACATAAATGTAATTAGAATTATTGTTCATTTTAATAAATATATTTTCTATTTCTTAAATGTCACCTTAAATGTCACATGACGTGTTGACCTTAATACTCAATACGTCATGTGCCTACTCACCGTACACCTTCCCCGTTTTTTTTTGAGACAAAAATAGGTTACAATATATTTTTGTCGTAATTACAATATAACCAATAACTTAATCTTAGACATTAATTTCTAACTATTCCAATATATGTTAATCTTATAATCTAAAACAAAACGTATATGTATATAATAGCTATTTAAAAAAATACAAACAAAAACACTAAAACTACCTTAAAAAAAAACACATGCAAGGATATCTTAAATATTAAATTGGATATAATTTTAATTAGGTATGTTAAATAAAATAATTTAATGGATTATTTTAAAAAGTTGATTAAAGATAAATTATGGTTTAAACAATTAAAGGTTTACAATGTTGAAAATATTTCAAAAATAAAAAAATAAAAACTGTGGTTAACATGTTACACATTAATAGGTACTTAAAATTATCTATTCTATATTCTAAATGTTATTACAATACTTGGTTTTCACTTCCTGTTACGTATTTCTACTTTGTTATTAAATTACAATAAACACCTTGGTGTCATTTGTTATTTTGCTTACTCTGTTATTAACTATCCTAAAGGTTACATGACTATATTTATCTTATAGCTAAAAGTGCGGTATTGACATTTAGTATGTGCCTTACTTAATTATTCATATGTAACATTAGATACAATGCTGTAAACAATGCGTCGGTTGCTTTCTTATAGTCTAATAAGGAAGATGGAGAGCCTTTTTTGGATTCTGTCGGCTTGGTAAGTTTAAATGTGATCAGTTTTGAATTGCATTTTATAAAATAAGAAATGTGGATTGTTAGATTATTAGATCAGTTCTGTCGCTTGCTTCGCGGATTTGTGTCGATCATGGAACTTGCAATTACGTTTGAATTTGACTTGTGTGTTTGTGTGTGTATGTGTGTGTGTGTTTCTCGTGTCTGGTGTGCCGAAGAGGTGAGTTTTAATGGTAATAGTGCTTTGTTCTGTTTTGGTGTACAATGTTTCTTTACCTGATACTAATATTTTTAAATTTTGACCTTGGTCTTGAAATACTGTGTAGGGTTCCGTGTATACTGGGTCCGTGTTATCTCTATCTTCCTTTTTTTTTATTAATATTAAGTCTCCTACGTTATAGTTATATGAATTATTATCTATTTTTTTTATTTTATAATTTTTTTTTTAATATTTTTGTTTTTTAAGTTGTTTTGTCTTAATTAAATTATGTCTAGCGTCCTCCTAGGACTTTTGCAATCTATACTTAAGTTCTAGGGAATAAGAGTTAAAATTATAAATTTCTTCTATTTGTTATATAAAATTACGGTTTAGTGTAAACTGATATTTTTAGATGCCGAAAAGTATAATAATATGAACATTTGATATATAATTTTGATAATATGTCATTGACAATGTAATGGTTGTATTAATATGTGTGTTGTTTTATTTTTGTGCTGTATGACTGGTTTTATTTTTACAATATTAATTAATGCTAATATTTGTACCCTGATTTTAATAACAGTATATGGCTCTTTTATACATTGGGTAATAATAACATTAAAGACTATGTGGTTAGAAATGATTTTTCTACATTGATGACGAAAAACTCGTATTATAGTATAATATAATACTCTATACTTTTAAATTAAGTGGTATGCTTTTGAGTGAAATAAATTTTGTATTATTTTATTTATTTTATATGTTTGTTTGTGTTTTTTTTTTATACATTGACCTATTGTAGGTATGGCAAGTAGGTTGTTAGGTATCTTTGAGAATTCTCTTTGACATGTAAACTGGTCATTAACTCACTAATTTATTATTATATTATGGACACAATACAAAGTGTATTTGTATTGTATTTATATTTTACACGTATGTTTTTTTTTTTAATTTAACTTATTTTAATTTTGTACGTATATTTATTTAATTGATTTGTTTATTATTATCACTGTAATTGTAGGTATTTATTTAATGTTGGTATTACGTTATTTTTTTTTATAATTAATGTTCTTTGTCTTAATTTAGTTTTATTCATAAATATATTTAGTACATAATTTATTATATTATTTATTTATTTTCTTTTCATTTAAATTTATTTATTTATTTGGGTAAAAATCATTTATTTCCTTTTATGTTTTGATTGATAGTTGTTTTTTATTTAGTATAATGCTATATTTGATTTTTATATGTAAGTATATATATATATATATTTTTTACAGGCTGTTTTTTTAACACATGTTTATATTAATAAACATATTATGTGTCCAAGGACCTTCATGCAAGGTAACTCGACCGTATCATGATGTCTCAAGGATTTAGTGCTTGTAAAAAAAAATGCTATTCTAATGTGTTATAGTGTCTATTATTTTCCCTGGGGTTTACATTTGTTTTTATTTATTTATTTTCAGAATTCTTGCTCGTTATTTGTGGAAAATTTGTTTATTATTGTAAGAATTGATCGCCAATGAGCCATTTTGTAATGTCTGCATTGTGACCTAATAATGTAAGCTGACTTTGTGATACCCGTCACCTGTCTTTTAAAAAGTACACAGCGCCTTTTAATAGCGCTCTCGGTCGGCCGACCTTTTTTTACATACAACATATTTATTGAGGATACAAAAATTTATTATTTATTATAGCGCGCAAATACATATTACGCGTAATATGTATTGCCAGACAGTTGTTTTCACACATCGGAACAACAAAAAACCTTTCCGTGTGCCCAAGGACCGCTGCAATTGAGAGCTCGCTCGAATTGTTTAGGTTTCAAGGGTTATTGCCTGGTTGTATCCTGGTGTACCTTGCTTACATTATTTATTTTCACGAGTTACCCCGTTTTGAAAGGAAATCATCATTTTGAAAACTTAAAGCATATAAGAGTCACAATAACTTTTAGTTGATCAGGCTAATTGTTGGTTGCAACACTTATCTGTTTTAGCTCTTTCAATGTGATGTTTATATTTTTCCTTCCCTTTTGTTTTGTTTATTTGTCTTTCATTATATTTACTTGATAAGTTGATACCTACTTGATTTTCATATTAAATGTTGTAAATAATTTTAAGTTTAAAACTCTAATAATGAATCAAATGTATGAACTGTTTATGGTTATTTTTTTTTTCCTTCAATTTATGTACTTGAAAATTTGAGATGACATGGCATGTGTTGCATGTACATCCGTATTTGGTGACGTGTGACAAGAACGCGTGACGCGGCCTCCACAAGTCTGGTGCATTCCATTAATCGTATGTTTAAGTAGATTAGTAGTTAGTATTGATATGTATTACTTTGTATGTTTTGTTGTTATTGGCAATTTCTTGGATGTGAATATTGATGTTCTAATTTAATTTTTGTGTTATTGTTTATATTTGGATATTATAAGGATATGAGAGTGCTGAGTGGCTGATGGCATTCTCTTATTTTTATGTAATAATTAATTAGTTAAGTAGTAGATTCGTGGCTTGAATATTATTGATATATACATGTAAGTTAATGTAAGATTGTTATTTATTTACTTTAGATTTAAAAAACAAAATATTTACTCAGATTGGCTATACATTTTGATTGACGATTGCCATGACATGTCATAATAATAAGTTGTACTGTTAATTAAAAAAAAAAATAGACATCAAATTTTTAATGATAATAATAATAATTAAAAAGAAATAGACAGAATAGATAGAAAAAGATGGAATAGAATTTGCATTAAAGGTACTAAAGTATGTATGTATGTAAGTTGAAATAATTTGACGTAAAATAATAATGATATTCTGTGTAAAAATAATGTGTTGACTTGTAAAATACTTCTATTTTACCAATAAAAGTTTGATTGAATGATTGTAATAGTGAAATGATTAGATTGTTTTTTTTTTTTTTTGAAAAACACTAAATTAATTTGTAACTGGATTAGAGGGCATTTGCAAACATATATTAAATATGTTACCTATTGAAATAGAAATGGTGTAAAAGCTAAATTTTTGAACGTTAAATTGGATAATCATTTGAAAAGACCATAAGCGATGTTGTTTAATGTGTGGAATAGGTAGTAGATTCTAGTGTTTGTCAGTTAGTCAAAGTTAATGTTAGGTTAGTTTGTTAGTGGTTTTGTCTTTGAAATTAAGTGGGTTTTTGAAATGTTAGTGTTATTGTTAGTCATGGGTGGTGGTGGGTTAGTGGTTTGTTTTGTTTTAAACGAAGCTAAATAATGATATTATGATGTTAATGTTAGTGTTATTGTTAGTTATGGGTGGTGGTGGGTTAGTGGTTTGTTTTGTTTTAAACGAAGCTAAATAATGTTATTATGACGTCAATGTTAGTGTTAGTGTTGAGGTGTTTTTTTTTTCTTTTATATTGTGGTCTTTTAGATATATAATATAAGTTAATTGCAAAAATGGAAATAATGGAATGCACCACCCCCGTGTTAGTTATTTAATGTTGCTGATTTTATATTTTTTTTTTTTGAGTTAACTTTTTGAGGTAAATTGTTTGTTCAAATTTTGTTTATTTGTTTTAATTAACGAAACTGGTTGAAATTATTGATGGATATTAGAAAATGTTTTTGTTTTATTACTTGTTTCATTTTAATTAGTTCTTGATATTTAATTTTATCTATATGTATGTTTTATTACTTGTTTTATTTTAATAAGTTGTTGATATTCAATTTTATCTATACGTACATATATAACCTTTTTTATTGTACTGAATTTTTTTTTTGTTTACTTTAAAATTAATTACTTGTGGTTAACTGGTGAATATATTTTTTTTTTCATATATTCATGTTTTGTTTTTCGTCATCAAGTAGTAATCGTAAATTAATTATAATTAATATATTAATAGATAGTAGAATTTGGAATATCGTCCGCAGACGTATCTGCATGTTTAAATAATAGTTTATACATTATTAATATTATTGATTAGTTTTAATAGATTATACTTAATGTTAATTTTTGAGAGAGAGAGGGAAAAAAAATGTGTAAAGAATACTATTTAGTTTGATGTAGGTACCTTTGTCCAGTCTTCATCCTGGTCTTCTATTGTATTATTATTGGTGGTCACGGTCGCTTGGATGTGGCGTGTGGCTCGCCCTTTATTCTTCTTTCTTGACGTGTTGGCTTGGTGGTGTTGCTGAGTATGCTGTACTGGCGGGGTTGGCGGTTGGGGTCGATGGCGGGTATGTGGCTGCTTCCTTGTCCATTGTGCTGTTCTTGTAGGCTGTCCATCAGTATTTAATATGATTGTTACTGTGATTGTATTGCCGCACTGGGCTGAAGCTGTGCTCGGTTCCATAGTTGTTCAGGGTCGTAGCTGCGCGACGCGGTCTAGTGCTGTGCTTAGTGGTGCTGGCTAGCTGGCTTGCTGGGTGACTGGGTGGAAGCTGGCTGGCTGGATGGCTGGGCGGCGCAACTTAGACGATTCCGAAGGTGGTGATGATAACAGGACTGCTGAGCAGTCCCACTGGCAGGGTCGCCATGTAATGTGGGGCGTTCGGGTAGATAATGAATACCAGAAAGTCTGCTGAATACTGAACATCTTTATTGAGTAAATTGGTGCTTATATACTAGTGGCCTACGTGAGTGGCATTTAGGTGACCTTTACATAAATGTAATTAGAATTATTGTTCATTTTAATAAATATATTTTCTATTTCTTAAATGTCACCTTAAATGTCACATGACGTGTTGACCTTAATACTCAATACGTCATGTGCCTACTCACCGTACAGTGGTTCCCTGATAATTGTTAAAAATTGCATGAAATCTAAAGAGCGTAAAGATATTGTAAATTATTCCATAGAAAGAATTATCGAAATTGCCTGTGTAGAATTAGGAAAATATATTATTGTATGTGTTTACAGACCACCATCAGCTGACTTCAGCACATTTGAAACTACAATGGAAAGTGTGCTGAGGTTAGTATGTAAGGGCCAAAAACATGTTATAGTCTGTGGAGATTTCAATGTTAACTTGCTCGAGTCCTCTAGTAATACTGTTAAAATGCTGTGTTTGTTTAAATCATTCAATTTATTTAACTTGTTTCTTGAACCTACTCGGGTAGGTGTAACTAGTGCAACATGTCTGGATAATATATTTTGTAATTATGAATATATAGATAAGCAAATATTTAACTGTTTTCATTCTGATCATAGCGGTCAAAGGGCTGTTTTCTTAAGCGATATTCATGATACTCCACAAACAATAACATATAGCCACCCACCCACTACTACCCCACAAGCGAGTACTACCCATTACTAGTAGTCGCTTGGAATTATTCAAAAATGAAATTCAAAAAAGTCTCTGTATTTTACCATTTTCACATTACAACTGTAATAATTTGTATGAAGATGTTTTTAACGTAATTCTTTATCATTTTAATCAAAATTTCAGTATGAAAACTATTAGTGGGTCAAAAACTAGAACAAAGTTTAGTGAATGGGCTACTGCAGGCATTTATAAAAGTAGAAAAAGGCTTTATGAACTTTATGGTGAGAGAGAGCTGAACAAAAATACAGATTTCCTGGACTATGTGAGGAACTACTCAAAAATCTTCAAGAGAGTGTGTTTAACAGCCAAAGCAAACTATACAAGTTCTAAACTGAAAGTGTCGGACAACAAAGTGAAGACAATATGGAATATTATAAATAGGGAAGCTGGTAAATGTAAATCACGCGATTGTCAAGTCAACATTGTCTCGGATAAACAACTGACCATGTCAAACAACGATGTTGCCTCGGCATTCGAAGATTATTTTTCTAAAATAGCTATTAATACCACTAAATGTCTACATTCATCTTCTTCTCGAGCTCATTCCTTACTTTGTGCTAATATTAAGAAATGTAATATTAACTTTGAGTTTAGTCTAGTAGATTCAGCAATTATTGTTAAAACATTCAAGTCACTCAATTTAAAGAAAACGGAAGACTTATGGGGAACATCCGTTAGAGTCATTAGTCATGTCTTAGACGTAATAGCGCCTTACTTAGCCGTAATTTATAATATTTCAATTTCACAAGGCGTCTTTCCAGATCTTATGAAATATAGCAAAGTCATACCTCTTTTAAATCGGGTGATTCGAGTGATATGGCTAATTTCCGTCCAATATCAATACTTCCTGTACTAAGTAAAGTTTTTGAAAAGTTAATGTTAAATGATCTACTGGGTCACTTCAACAGACATACTTTACTTACAAGCAATCAGTTTAGTTTCACAAAGGGCCGTTCCACGACCGATGCTGCTTCGGTACTTATTAAACATATTTATGATATTTGGGAAAATTCTTGTGATGCAATTGGCATATTTTGTGATCTTTCTAAAGCATTTGATTGTGTGGATCATGGAACGCTCATTTTGCTCAATTAGAACACTATGGTCCGTCAGTATGGTGTTATGTATGAATCTTGGTGGAGGGTAGGGTTAATTCTCCCCGCGCGCCCTCTGGCGCCGGCACTTTTGTAATGGTTGTCAGTCCGGTAATAAACCTATGTACTGAACGCACGGTCTTCTATTTAGCACCCCTGAGAACCCTTCGTACCATTCCCTTGGGCTTGGATATACCAATTGGCGACGAGATTCTTCGAGCTTCACGCGAGCAGTGTTGGCAGTGGCACGAGAACGCGTTGTTTTGGAGCAGTAGTGAAAACAAAAAAATAGTGGCGGGCAACGGCAAGATGGCGGTGGGCAAGTTGGAGCCGTTCGATGTCCACAAAGGCAGCTGGGAAGCGTACAAGGACCGAGTGGAGCAATATTTTGTGGTGAACGAGATCAAAGAAGAGAGGAAAGTTCCACTGCTGATCACGTTGATGGGTGCAGAGGCGTACGAGCTGTTAGTGACTTTGTGTACACCGGCAAAACCGTCTACCTTAAAGTACGACCAAATTCAGAAACTGTTATCCGATCATTTACAGCCTACGCCCAGTGTTTTGGCCGAAAGGTACAAGTTTCGCCAGCGTAAACAGGCAAAAAGTGAAACAGTAGCGGATTACTTAGCAGACTTGAAGAAATTAAGTAGGTTTTGTGACTTCGGGACTTGGTTGGACGACAGTGTAAGAGACCAGTTTGTGTGCGGTTTACATAGTGAGAGCATTCGTTTAAGGTTATTTACTGAAAAGGACCTTAAATTAAAAACGGCTACAGACTTAGCGATTGCAATGGAGGCGGCGGAATTTAACGCAGCGGAGGTAGCTCGTCGAAATAATCCGGGAGGTGAGAGAGAGGCGGCGGGTTGCCATGCAATTAGCGAAGCAACGAGTGCGAGCGGTGTGTTTCGGGCTAGAGCGAGAGGCTACACACGAGCGGCAGCAAGCCGCACCGAAGGCACGCGAGGCGGCGCGACGACAAGCGGGAACGGGCGAGCATGGCCGAACGGACAGCGTAGATATAATGGCGGCGCTAGCGCGGACATGACACTGACAGCTGATTATGGTCGATCAAAAGTAGGTCACGGTCAACTTTGTTCGGTTTGTGGACGGGATCATTCCAGTGAGACATGCAAATTTAAATTATATTCATGTCGTGTGTGCAACCAGGAGGGACATTTAAAGAAGATGTGCCCGCGATTGTCGCGTTCCGTGGGACACCATTATGTTATTACGGAAACGGGAAACCAATCGACCCCGGATGATGATTTAGAGGTAACAAATCTTTCTTTTGTTAAACAAAACAAGTGTGATTCCAAATATCCGCCGTACAAAATGATGATAAATGTGAACAATAGGGACCTATTCATGGAAATTGATACGGGCAGCCGAATTTCATGTATTAGTACGCAATTTTATGAAACTCATTTTAATGACTGTGTGTTAGATACCAGTAATTTGAGGTTATGTTATTTGACAGGAGAAAGTGTGCCTACATTTGGAATGATAAAATCTGTAGTGCGTTTGGGCAACTTGAGTAAAGTTTTGAACTTGTATGTAGTAAATAATGGCAGGGAAAACTTGATAGGAAGAGAATGGTTAGATGAATTTGGTATTATTAAAAGGGTTGAACAACAGTTAGAATTAATGCATTATGTAAAACCGAATGAAGTTTTTGATTTGACGGAATTTAGTTCCAGATTTAAAGACGTATTCTCGGAGGGGCTGGGCCGGTACAATGGCGGGCTGGTCTCGCTGCGGGTGAGAGACGGCGCCAGGCCGGTTTTCATGCGCGCGCGGCCGCTGGCGTATGCCCTTCGTGGACCAGTGGAGCGGGAGCTCGAGCGACTGCAGCGAGAAGGTGTCATCACACCAGTTGAAACAGCGGACTGGGCGACTCCGATTGTTCCGGTGGTCAAGTCAGATGGATCCCTCCGGATTTGCGGGGATTACAAGATAAGTTTGAACAAGTATTTAGAAGTGGACCGTTTTCCCTTGCCAAGGGTGGAGGACTTGTTTGCCAAATTACATGGTGGTAAAAAGTTTAGTAAGATTGATCTGTCACAGGCATATGCACAGCTAGTTCTTGATGATACCTCCAAGTATACAGTCATAAACACACACAAGGGCCTATTTAAATATAATCGTCTTATATATGGTCTATCCTCGAGCCCGGGAATTTTTCAGAGGATCCTGGAGCAAATGTTTGCGGACATACCTCGAGTTGGTGTGTTTTTAGATGATGTGGTTATTACAGGGTTAGATGATCAAGAACATTTAAAGAATTTAACTGCAGTTTTTGAGCGACTACAAAAGTATGGGTTAAAAATTAAAAATGAAAAATGCTCTTTCATGTCAGAATCTATAACATACTTGGGTTATGTGGTAAATAGTGAAGGTATTCATACATGTCCTAAGAAGATAGAAGGAATAGTGAATGCAACTACGCCTAGCAACGTGGCTGAGCTTAGATCTTTTATAGGCATGACAATGTACTATGCTAAATTTGTAAAAAATATTAGTACAATAATGGCCCCATTATATGCACTATTAAAGAAGGAAATGAAGTTTAATTGGACACCGGAGTGTGATATGGCCTTTAATAAAATAAAACATTTATTGTCTTCCAGCAAGGTGTTGGTGCACTACTCACCAGATTTGCCGCTGATTCTGACTACTGATGCCAGCAGCCATGGAGTGGCCGGCGTTATATCACACCTTATGCCAGATGGTACAGAGAGAGCTATAGCATATGCTTCCCGAGTTTTGAATAAAGCAGAGAGAGCATACTCACAGATTGACAAAGAAGCGTTGGGAATCATATACTCAGTAAAAAAATTCCATCAATTCCTGTATGGTCGTCGGTTTGTTTTAAGAACAGATCATAAACCATTAGTGACAATTTTTGGGGACAAAGCAGGTATTCCAGTAATGGCAGCCAGCCGCTTGCAAAGATGGGCAGTGATCCTAGGTGGCTATCAATACGACATTGAATACATTCCAACAGCTAAGAATGCAGCGGATGCATTATCAAGATTACCATCAACTAGTCAGGATGTCAAGGACTATACTGAGGTAACATATATAAATTTTGTGCAAGATTTCCTACCTATAACAAGCATGGAAGTGAGGAAAGAGACAGAAAAAGATGAAACATTAAGGAAAGTAAATCAATTTTTAAGCAGGGGCTGGCCAGAGCATTGTTTAGAGGAAGAAATGAAACCATACTTTGCACGAAGACAAGAGCTATACACTGATACTGGCTGTGTTATGTGGGGGTATCGGATGGTCATACCAGCATCACTGCGACCTAGTATTATGAAGGAATTACATAGCAGTCACCAGGGTATGTTGAAGATGAAAAGCATAGCCCGCAGTTTCGTTTGGTGGCCAGGGATTGATAAAGAAATTGAACAAATTTGCAAGCTTTGTGCAATCTGTGCGGCAGACGCAGCAGCAACTGCGAAGTCAGCACCACAGCCCTGGCCTTACTATGAGCAAGCATGGAGTAGACTACACATAGATTTTTTAGGCCCCTTTGAAGGAAGAATGTTCTTTGTCTTAGTAGATTCAACATCAAAATGGATTGAAGCTTTTGTGATGCAGAGGACTACAGGGACCGCTGTGATTAAGGTGTTAATGGAGATATTTGCTCGCTTCGGGTTGCCAAAAGAAGTGGTTTCGGACAATGGACCTCCCTTTACGAGTCAGGAAGTGGATCAGTTCATGACACGGAGTGGAATTAAACACACTTTTAGTGCACCATACCATCCCGCTTCAAACGGGGCAGCAGAGGGGGCTGTCAAGCTATGTAAACGGGCTCTGCGGAAAGCCACCAAGGAAAAGGTAGACTTGGATGTGGCATTACAGTCCTTTTTATTTAACTACCGGAATTGTCCACACAGTACGACAGGTGAGTCTCCAGCCATGATGTTACAGAAACGAGCTCTGCGTTGTAGGCTAGACTTACTTCAACCAGGCGCCACAATCGATCAACGAGTCCGGCAAGCACAAAGCAAGCAGGTGGAGAGGTTCACTAGCAAACCTTCACAGCAAATGAAGCAGGGAGATCCAGTTTGGTTGCAGGAATACAGCGGCCCCGATAAATGGGTGCCAGGAACAATATCGGAGGTAAAAGGAAACCGCAACTATACCGTGACAAGGGAAAACGGTACCACCAGTCATAGGCATACTGATCAACTAAAGAAAAGATTCAAATATTGTGTACCACCCGGGACCCAATTTGAAAACAAGGAGGATATAGGTATAGAGGTGCCACAGTCGGTCGAGCTTCCGATCCAGGCCGCTCGGGACGCGCCCGCGGCGCCCGCACAACCCGGCACCAGTACCGACCCGCCTGCTCAGGTTAGAAGTAATGAGAGTAAGAGAATTAGACGCCCGCCCGTCAGATTTGGTTTTGAGATAGATTAAGTTTCCTAATATTTTTGTTAATTGCTTTTAGAATTAAGGAAATGTCCTAGGGCTTGATCAACTGTCTCTAAGTGGGGATACCCATATATCACCTTCATTTGGCATGGAAGGTTAAATTAATGAACCACTGTCAAGCTCTGGAACACACGGTTAATTTATATGTAAAAACTACTGTTATTTAAGAAAAGGGGTGTTATGTATGAATCTTGGTGGAGGGTAGGGTTAATTCTCCCCGCGCGCCCTCTGGCGCCGGCACTTTTGTAATGGTTGTCAGTCCGGTAATAAACCTATGTACTGAACGCACGGTCTTCTATTTAGCACCCCTGAGAACCCTTCGTACCATTCCCTTGGGCTTGGATATACCATAAATGCCTTAAATTTTATGTCTTCTTACCTTAGCAACAGAACACAAACAGTTGTTGTAAACAAAACCCGGTCTAGCGGTACTTTAGTCCAATTAGGAGTGCCACAAGGTTCTATTTTGGGTCCATTCCTGTTTTTGGTTTATATAAATGATTTGCCATGTGTAGTAGAAAATCTTTTTGAAATTGTTCTTTTTGCTGATGACACATCATTACTTTTTAAGGTTGATCGGAAATCTACCGATTACAGTGTAATTAACAGCACACTCGTTAATGTACTTAACTGGTTTACTATGAACAATTTGCTTCTTAATGCTAAGAAAACTAAATGCATTAGATTTTCTTTGCCGAATGTTAAACCAGTCGATACTAAGATACTTTTGAATAATGAATGCTTAGAGACGGTAGATAAAGCACTGTTTCTTGGTTTAACATTGGACAAAAATCTACAATGGAGTCCTCATATAAGAACACTAGCAAACAAATTAAGTTCGGCCGCTTACGCTGTGAAGAGAATTAGACAATTGACTAATGTTGAAACAGCTCGCCTTGTTTATTATAGTTATTTTCATAGTGTAATGTCATATGGTATTCTGGTTTGGGGCAAAGCAGCTGACATACAGACTATATTTGTCTTACAAAAGAGAGCCATTCATTCTATATATAATTTAAGGGTGCGTGAATCATTAAGAGAACTTTTTAAAGAAATTAATATTTTAACTGTAGCTTCCCAATACATATATGATAGTATTATTTATGTTGTTAAGAATCTAGACTCCTTCACTAAGAATTCTGATGTCCATAACTATAATACTAGAAATAAAAACAAGCTTGCTATCAGAAAGTTTCGTGTTCGTAAAGTACAGAAGTCATTCGTTGGGCAATGCATAAATTTTTATAACAAGTTACCTGAGGATGCTTTAAGATTACCCTTTCCAGCTCTTAAGAATTACTTAAAAAAGTCCTTGATGTTGAAGGCTTATTACAGAGTCGAGGACTACTTGACAGACAAACATGCATGGTCCAAACCAGAAACTGTAATAACGACAAGTAGCAATTAAAAGCATTGTATAATGTGTAGAGTTAAAGGTGACTCAGCTCAGGTAAGAAAGCACATCAAATTGTATGAAAGCATCTCATAACAATCAGTCAGATTCATATAATATGTATTCTCATTTCTTTTATTGATTTTATTTTCTTTTCCTTTTGTAAGAATTTGATATGTTTTCTGAAAGAGCTACGTATTTGTATAAAGTTATGTACTCACTGAGTATAATTGCATGAATTCTATAATAGTAATTTAAATTGTATTTTTCTTAATTACTCGTAATGCATGTTAATTATAAGATGTAATAATGTTTTGAAAAGATGTGTCCCGCCGAGTTTGTTGCCGGTCCCATATTGGGATACCCTCCTCCAATTGAGGGGGGATTTAAATCTTCTCGGGGCAGAGGTGTACGGTTAGAGCCGGTAAAGGTTTATTTGACGTTCATAAGCGCATTGTAATATGCCTACTTGAATAAACAATTTTTTATCTTTATCTTTATTAACACAAAAACAGGTTTTTGGTCTGAAATTGTTCAACTCTGATGCCAAATATCTCGAAGACAAATAAATTTGAAGTAAATATAGCACACTATATTGCTTAAAACCGTTGCTGTTAATATGATAAGCTACAAAAACATTAGAAAACTAAGGGATTCAGAAGGGAGAGGTCATTGACGCCAGGAAGAAGCCCCTTAAGAACGAATTTTGAAAAACCAATTGTTTTCTTTATGTAGATGGGAAACCGCTCCCCATACTTGCATTCGGGACATTATAAAATACCTTAATGATTGGTAAATAAATAAATAGTCAATCACTGTTAAACTTATTTTATTTCAGACATAAACAGACATATACTTATTCACAGTCCAAAAACACATACGTTCTTTTTATGATTTTCGGGTTAATCACCTCCACGAACCACATCCCCGCGTCTTTCCAGATTAAAGTTTTATGTTTAAGAGGCACGGAGAGCAATGATCTAATGTTGTGTTTTCTTAGCACCTCTAGCAGAAGCCCCTCCGCATGGTACCCCGAGTGTAACTGAAGGATGGACATCTGCTCCAGCAGTTCTTTGATCAGCTTCTTGAGATCGGTCCGGGCCGCCTCCCACTTGTAAATGTCCACGTCAGGTGTTAGCTCCTCGATTGCTGAGATGAATGCAATATTTGTTTCGTCACTATCTCCGCATTTATAATTGTATCCCAACCCCTTGTTACTAAACCACAGCCTCACAACGAGTTCAATGACGTAATCCATTGTTATTTTCTAGATTTTTAATTAATTTTAGAATGCGTATGCGCCAGTTGCAGGTTGCCAGTGCCAGTATTGTGGTTATGATAGTATAATTGGAACTGGCGGGGGGGAAATGACCAAACGAGATAGTCTTATGTATCTTTCAGTAGGAGTAGCAGAGAAAGCGTTATTATTGTTTGTCCTTGTCACATTCTCACATTTTTTATTCCCCACTGTGAATTTAGTATGGTTTATGGTGGGTAACAAATAACCCTACCAAATTACGTAGTTTATGTTTGGTATGTTGTCAGGAATCTTAAAACGTGTATTCAATTTTGTCACTTTGCGTATGTATGTTCTGCCCCCTCACGGCAACGGTACGTCTATATTAAATATTAGGTCTATGCTCTCACCATTCTGTTTGAAAAGATTGAAGAGTATACCCCCAACATCGCACGAGTTTCATGACCATGTCGCATTACAGAATTACAGCATTAGCAAAATCTACTTTATCTTTTTCTAGTACTTAGAGTTTATAGTCTTTAAAATAAGCTTTATAATCGGACTAAGGTTACAACTCATAACAAGCCCGTAACGGCCTGGCCACGACATTGGTCTAAGGCGACTGGCGGGGCGGCTGGCGGCGCGGCAAACGCGAGCGACCGCCAGGCATGCCACGTACTTTCAGTAGCGGCGGCAGCGACTAGAAGCGGCTGGGACGTAGACGTATTTAAAACATGTTTTTTTTTTCAAAAGTGGCACTTTAGTGCCTAGAATATATTTAATTGTTTGTCAATGGGTGCATGGGCTAAATACAGGACGAGAAATTTATTTACATCTAGTTTAGTATTTTATATTATATTGTGTATAGAAAGCACCCAAAAAAAAAACGAGTACACGAGAATGAGTGTGGAGACGTTACAACATAATTAAATACGCGAAAGTACATTTAAAATTTCAATAATAAACGCTTCCGTGTCCATGTCGCTCGATAAAAAAACAAAATGTTTTGTTCCGCACGCCACCGCTCGTTCCGTCTCGCCGCCTAGGCCGGTCGCGCCGCTCTAAAGTCGTGGCATCGCCCGCGCTGCCCGATACAAATGTTCGAGTCGCGCGCCGCCCCGCTCGTCGCCGCCGCCGGTCGCCCGGTGCACGCCGCGCGCGTTGCCGCTCGGCGACAAGGCTCGTGGCATGCATTATGCGTCGCCGGGTTATTGTTTTTGCGACTTACCGCCCGTTGCCTCCCTCACGGCCTGGCCACGACATTGGTCTAAGGCGATCGGCGGCGGCGACCGGCGGTAAGTCGCAAAAACAATAACCCGGCGACGCATAATGCATGCCACGAGCCTTGTCGCCGAGCGGCAACGCGCGCGGCGTGCACCGGGCGACCGGCGGCGGCGACGAGCGGGGCGGCGCGCGACTCGAACATTTGTATCGGGCAGCGCGGGCGATGCCACGACTTTAGAGCGGCGCGACCGGCCTAGGCGGCGAGACGGAACGAGCGGTGGCGTGCGGAACAAAACATTTTGTTTTTTTATCGAGCGACATGGACACGGAAGCGTTTATTATTGAAATTTTAAATGTACTTTCGCGTATTTAATTATGTTGTAACGTCTCCACACTCATTCTCGTGTACTCGTTTTTTTTTTGGGTGCTTTCTATACACAATATAATATAAAATACTAAACTAGATGTAAATAAATTTCTCGTCCTGTATTTAGCCCATGCACCCATTGACAAACAATTAAATATATTCTAGGCACTAAAGTGCCACTTTTGAAAAAAAAAAACATGTTTTAAATACGTCTACGTCCCAGCCGCTTCTAGTCGCTGCCGCCGCTACTTAAAGTACGTGGCATGCCTGGCGGTCGCTCGCGTTTGCCGCGCCGCCAGCCGCCCCGCCAGTCGCCTTAGACCAATGTCGTGGCCAGGCCGTTAGACCAATGTCGTGGCCAGGCCGTAATTGGCAGAGACCGTCTCGCGGCCTCTGTGCGACGCTGCATTTCGCGCCTAAAATAAAACCGTTAAAACTATGCCTTGCTTGCTCACTCTTGCAAGATGCATTCGTCAATAAACAAGGATGGTATTCCCTAACGGTCGAATTCCCGCGTAAAACAAAGTTTGTTAGAAATGACGTGATGTTCCTGCCTACCTCGCCCATTACGCGCCGACCGTCGTCGAGCCGCGAACATTCAAACGGAATACGCACTGATAAAAAGTGAAATAAACTGTGTGAATCGTGTTAAATGTATTGTTTTGTCATAAAGACTGCTTTTTCTACAATCAATTGTTTTATTTCGTAACTGTACGTATTTTTACATGAAAGTAGAATAAAATTGGTAATATGAGATTAGAACAAGTGTAGCATAATTCACATAAATAGAATAGAATTCATTGGTATACAATCAAATAACCCATTTTATGCTGAATTCAGTGATATATAGTTTGTATATATCATTCATAGATTTTTTTTGGGAAACGGTCATATTTCTAACACGCGCCAAATTCGCGATGATCACCCGTTGAGGCCCCGCCACTTGACGTATATTTTTCCAAAATGGCTGCGCCACTCAACCGGTTTGTTATGTCTGTCCGTCTCGCGGCCACCGCCACTTACCGTAGAGACCTCGAGGAGGACAATGCCACTCGAAGGGATAAGATAATATGCATCTTTTAAATCAATCGTAGACATGTAACAATTATTCGTAATTAGTTTTGACGCTGTACGATAATCCTCCATTTTAAAATGGGTCGTTTTTACAAATTCATTTAGACGTTTTAAATTTAATATAAATCTCTTACTACCGTCAGCTTTAGGTATTAAAAATACGCTAGATAGGAATTCGTCAGGGTGGTGTTCGCATATTGAAATTGCGTTTATTTGTAATAGTTTTTTAATAGCCATATTGTAATCAAATCTTTCTTGCTCTGATTTTGAATAAACTACAGGAGGATCTTGACAAATTGGATGAGATAAAAATGGTATCTTATAACCCTGTGTCCACGATAAAATAACAGGGTCATCAGTGATGTCAGACCAGGATTCAGTGAAGTGCTGCAAGCGGCCGGCGTATTTTACCTCATGGTCTATTGTCTCCGCTGGTATCTCCGAGGAGGTGTGCGCGAGCGTTCGCGCTGGCGCTCCCGGGCCCGGTAGCGGGTGTTGTACCTGTTGGAGGGCACCGGCGCGGGCCGCGCTGCTGCACGAGGCCGCCCCGCATCCGACTTGCTGTTGTAGTTCGTCATCTTCCGATACGGGGTGTTGTAGTTTAAATTTCCTTTATTTTGTTGATACCTATTTTTCTTTATGAAATTTGCTTTATTAAATGGATTATATGACTTCTGTGTATTTTTTAATGTATCTCCTGATTTTTGTACAGTCTGCGCAGCTTTCAGTTTCTCAGATACGTTCTCGCCAAATAAAAATTTGTCCCTTTCGGTATTAATTAAAGTATCCTTCAAATCAGTGTTTATAGCGGAAATCACAAAGTTTCTTCTCATTTTCGTCTCGGTAAAATGAGAGTCGCATAGAATACGACATGCGTCGCTAATAGGTTTTAGTATGGCAGGCGACGAAGACTTCTGTTTTATTAAAATATCCGTAGCCTGTGAGAGTGCCGACAACGCTAACGCTATCTGTTTTTGTCTAAGCATTAAAGAGGTGTCTCTTTTTATCAAGGCATCAGGCAACGCCGCTTTTGCTTCGGCGTTTAAAATAGGAGGGACTAACAAAGTGCAATTGTCAGGTATTAGGTATTCTTCAGCTAACTTGTCTTTAACTTCTTTTTGTAATCCCTTGTTTAATACTTCCTGCCCTCTACAAGCTACGTCCTTATGAACACCTTTTCCCAACTGCGTATCCAATTTTGGAGCCTCGCCCAGTAAATTGAGGATATCCTCGTCCAATTCTATGTCCTCGAGCGAGGACGGTGCGGGCTCCGCGGCCTGCGCGGGCTGTGCGGGTTCGGTAGGTACGTACTGATCTGGTGCAGACGACGGGCCAGGTTGAGGAGATGTCGGACGTATAGGATCTCGGCTGGGTTGCGCTGCAGCTGTTTCCTCCTGGTGCGATGTCCCCGGTGCTGGTGAAGCAGACCTTTGACCCGTCGAGGCTCGACGTGAAGCACATGGTTCAATATCCGCCGAAACGGACTTGTTTTCGCCTGTATCGAACAAAAACGTTCTTTAAAACGTGTATTTAGCTAAAAGCTTGTGTTTTGTAACAGAGATAACCCAGGATAGTTTCTCGCATTACATTAAAGCTTTTTACAAAGGCCATATATATGGTTTATTAAATTACGACAGAGACTACCCAGGATAGTAGCTCGCATCGTTTTTTATAGCGTGACAGTAACAGCCCAAATTTAGCAGTACGCATCACTTTTTTAGTACCATGTGTTCTTTATAGACTTACCGCTGCTATCACTTTCCGACGAGTCGACCATTCTTATGCGGCGGCGTGACTTCTGCCAAAGTCTGCGCTCCAATTTTCTTATTTTCTTTCGAATATAGTCGTCGTCCTCGTCGTTGCTTCTGCGTTTCCTCTTCATAGTTACTGATGAAGTGTTGCGTGACGTGCGAAGGCTTGAGCACGGAACCGTTGAACGGACCTACCATGACGCCGTAGCGGGGATGGGAGTGGGAACAAGTTTTTAGTGTTGCCAGTATATAAAAAAAAAAAAAAAAAAACTTTAAAAAATCGTGCAAGGCTGATGCGTGGGGGCGTAACTACAATATGTAAACCATAAATCGCAAAGAATGAAGTTGCGAAATATAATTTTCAGTCAGCTTGTATAAGTTTTACTCCAGGCACATGTATTTAGAGTGGTATGTAAACATGCACCCATATTTGGTTGTAACATTTTTGTCAATAAACAAACCTGCACGACCTCCATAAATGACACATCATATAAAAAATAACTACAGCATTGTAAGTACTTGGGCTCGGTAATGTACGCCGATGCCAAAATACAAATAGATATCGAGTCTAGAAAAAGAACTATAAAGCAAAATGGAGACCTCTCACCGGTGTACTCTGATAATCAAAGATGCTGATTCTTAAGGATGTGTTTACGAAAACGCAATTTGGCCTGCTATATTATATAGCCTAGATTGTTGACGCGTGCCGGAAGACGATACACAAAGGCTGCATTTAAATGAGCTCAATATGCTTCGTTGGACTAAAGTTATTACACGCATGGAAAAAGTGAGAAATGGGTGGGCTGATATGGCAAGCAGATAATAAGATTTTTAATTTTGTGCATTTACTATAGGTATATTTTAATCATATATTTGTCTCAACACATCCTGACAACTGACAGAACCTTGGAGACGATTATCAGGACATCAAATTTCGAACTAGGCCCCATTTCAAAAATATGAAGAAATTTCTGCAGTCTAAAATAAATTATTAGGAATTCTTATAATATATCGGTCACCGCAAAACAGCAACTGTAAGGAGACTACGCCAAATTCAGCTTTGGCGTCCCCTGTGAAAACCAGCCCGCCCAGCAACAACCGGTCAATGGAAAATAAGGGAAAGTCATCCCCTGTGGAACCCATTAATTATTTATCCTTCTTTAACCATTAAACCGCCACCGCCATGCTGTCCAGTAAAACTACCTGCTATGCAATTATGCATGTACTTATTTAGAACGAAGTGATTGATAATGAATATCCAAACCAACAAAACTGTATTTTTTTTTTCAATCAACTTGTATAAGTTTTACTCCAGGCATTTGTATTTAGAGTAGTCTGTATACATGCACCCATATTTGGTTGTAACTTTTTGACATTAAAGAAACCTGCACGACCTCCATAAATGAAACATCATGTAAAAAATATCTACAGCATTGTAAGTACTTGGGCTCGGTAATGTACGCCGATGCCAAAATACAAACAGATTTCGAGTCTAGAAAATGGATTATTTAGCAAAAATGTAAACCTCTCACCGGTGTACTCTGATAATCAAAGATGTGTTTACGAAATAGCAATTTGGCTTGCTATATTGTATAGCCTGGATTGTTGACGCGTGCGGGAAGACGATACACAGAAGCTGCATTTAAATAAGCTCAAAATGCTTCGTTGGACTGAAGTTATTACACGCATGGAAAAAGTGAGAAATGGGTGGGCTGATTAGGCAAGCAGAGAATAAGATTTTTAATTTTGTGCATTTACTATATATTTTAATCATATATTTGTCTCAACACATCCTGACAACTGACAGAAACTCGGAGCTGATTATCAGTACATCAAATTTCGAACATCGCCCAGTTTCAAAAATATGAAGAAATTTCTACAGTCTAAACTAAATTATTCGGATTTACTATATCAGTCACCGCGAAACTTGGGCTCGGTAATGTACGCCGATGCCAAAATACAGACAGACATCGTGTCTAGAAAAAGGACTAGATGGCAAAAATGGAGATCTCTCACCGGTATACTCTGCGAATCAAAGATGCCGAATTTAAGGGGAGGGTTTACGAGACCACAATTTGGCTTGCTATATTATATAGCCTGGATTTCTAGCCCGTGCGGGAAAATTATACACAGAAGCTGCATTTAAATGAGCTCAAAATGCTTTGGGGGACTGAAGTTCTTACACGCATGGGCAAAGTGAGAAACGGGTGTGCTGTTATGGCAAGCAGAGAAGAAGATTCTTAACTTTGTCCATTTACAATATCGTTCAATCATATATTTGTCTCAACTCATCCTGATAACTGACAGAAACTCGGAGTTGATTATCAGTAAATCAAAATTTAAACTTCGCCCAATTCCAAAACTTTGAAGAATTCTACATTCTAAATTAAATTATTCGGAATTCTTATATCGGTCACCGCAAAACGGCCAATGTGAGGAAACTACGCTAAATTAAGCTTAGAGCCCGCCCAGCAACAACCAGTCAATGGAAAATAATGAAAAGGCATCCCCTGTTAAACCCATTAATTATTTATCCTTCTTTAAATATTAAACCACCACCTCCAGTAAAACTACCTGTTATGCAAATATTCATGAACATATTAAGAACGAAATGATTGATAATGAATATCCAAACCATCAAAACTGTAATTTTTTTTCAGTCAGCTTGTATAAGTTTTACTCCAGGCAGATGTATTTAGAGTGGTATGTAAACATGCACCCATATTTGGTTGTAACATTTTTGTCAATAAGCAAACCTGCACGACCTCCATAAATGAGACATCATATAAAAAATATTTACAGCATTGTAAGTACTTGGGCTCGGTAATGTACGCCGATGCCAAAATACAAACAGATATCGAGTCTAGAAAAAGGACTATAAAGCAAAATGGAGACCTCTCACCGGTTTACTTTGATAATCTAAGATGCTGATTCTTAAGGATGTGTTTACGAAATCGCAATTTGGCCTGCTATATTATATAGCCTGGATTGTTGACGCGTGCGGGAAGACGATACACAAAGGCTGCATTTAAATGAGCTCAATATGCTTCGTTGGACTAAAGTTATTACACGCATGGAAAAAGTGAGAAATGGGTGGGCTGATATGCAAGCAGAGAATAATTTTTTTAATTTTGTGCAATACTATAGGTATATTTAAATCATATATTTGTCTCCACACATCCTGACAACTGACAGAAACTTGGAGACGATTATCAGGACATCAAATTTCGAACTTCGCCCAGTTTCATGCCCCATTTAAAAAATATGAAGAAATTTCTGTAGTCTAAAATAAATTATTCGGAATTCTTATAATATATCGGCACCGCAAAACAGCAACTGTTAGGAGACTACGCCAAATTCAGCTTTGGCGTATCCTGTGAAACGCAGCCCGCCCAGCAACAACCAGCCAATGGAAATTAAGGAAAAGTCATCCCCTGTGAAACCCATTAATTATTTATCCTTCTTTAATCATTAAACCGCCACCTCCAGCAAAACTACCTGCTATGCAATTATGCATGTACTTATTTAGAACGAAGTGATTGTTAATGAATATCCAAACCAACAAAACTGTTTTTTTTTTTCAATCCGCTTTTATAAATTTTACTCCAGGCACTTGTATTTAGAGTAGTGTGTAATTGTGTATACATGCACCCATATTTGGTTGTAACTTTTTGACATTAAACAAACTTGCACGACCTCCATAAATGAAACATCATATAAAAAATATCTACAGCATTGTAAGTACTTGGGCTCGGTAATGTACGCCGATGTCAAAATACAAACAGATATCGAGTCTAGAAAATGGACTATTTAGCAAAAATGTAGACCTCTCACCGGTGTACTCTGATAATCAAAGATGTGTTTACTAAATAGCAATTTGGCTTGCTTTACGGACTGCTTCGGTACGGTGAGTGCTCTTGTGGACGAATGTAACATCGAATCGGTATACATACTGGGTGACTTCAATGCACATCCAAATGAACTTTTTTACTATGAACTAATTAACCACTGTAATGAACTGGGATGGTGTTGCATCGATGTAAAAAGTTAAGTGTTGACTCGCAGACCTATACCTTCATAAGTGAAGCGCATCATTGTAAGCGTTGGCTGGATCATTGCCTTATAACTAGGGCTTGCAATTCGAATATTCGAATATTCGAATTTGTCGAATATTCGGCCTGTTTTGATATTCGAATATTCGGCCGCTCAGGTTTCGAATATTCGAATATTTTTTATTACTATAAAAAATCTATTTAATCCGCTGCAGTTACAGTTTCTGTGTGTTTTCCGGGTATTTACAGTGAATGAGTAATGGTAGGTACCCAAATACGAAGGAAATAATATTTTTACTGTATTCCTCTCGATAGAATTCGTGAATACAGTGAAACCTAACTCAATTTGAAAGAAAACGAAATCAAAAAGTATGTTATTTTTACGGTGCATAAGTTTTAAGTTAAAGGGTCATTCTGTTTATTAAGACTAAACCTTGCCCGCACTTATCGCAATTCTCAAATTTGATCATACCAAACCTGCCCAAGTGCCCAACTAGGTAATCTAACTATGCACCTTTAGCTGACAAATAATCCAGTAGTCAACTAACTTTTTCCCTTAAATATTCCAATATTATATAATTAAGCCGACCATTAATTAAGGCCTCTGAGTGACTACAAGTTAATTTAAATCAGAAAATAATTACCTACTAAAAAAAATTTCTTACATACCTAGGTTTGGTTTAGATGATTAAAGTTATATTATTTCACTCAACGGCGCATTTATAATAAAAGTTTTATCTAGAAATATTGAATACGTCTTATTTTGGCGTTTTACTTGTTTTTATAAATGTGGGCATCTCATAGTAGGATGATAAAATCTAGTCAATTAAGTGGATTTCTGCAAAATATCATTAGTTTTAGCAATATGTGAAATAAGCTTTTGAATAAAACGATAATAAACCGATTTCTCGTTCTTTTTCTTATTTTTTATAATATTCGAATAATTATTCGAATATTCGAATATGTCGTCAGAAAAAGTCGAATATTCGAATACCTGAAAGTTTCGAATATTTGCAAGCCCTAGTTACAATACTTAATTCATGACGGCTGATATTTGCTTGTAATTTCATATATTTTTTTAAGAACAGTAAGTAATAAACCTTTTTGCAGTCGGCAACGCGCATGTAACAACTCTAAAGTTGCAAGCGTCCATAGGCTACGGGGACTCCTTACCATCATGCGGGCCGTATGCTTGTTTGCCACCGACGTGGTATATAGATAAAGAAAAACTTATTTAACCTTTTTGCAGTCGGCAACGCGCATGTAACATCTCGAAATTGCAGGCGTGCATAGGCTACGGTGACTGCTTACCATCATACGGACCGTATGCTTGTTTGCTCGTCGATATACGCGAATTTAGCCTGACGCCTAGTCTCACTAAGATGGCATTTAGTCGAGAAATTGGATGAAGTCATATTTATTATATTCCATGACTTCTATTCTAGAATATGTTGTATCACACAAGTTCTTCAAGATTAGAATATGTTGGCAGCCCCCAAACACGCTAATTACACATTATTAAGTAGATTTGATACTTCAGACTTTCCTCAAAGCAAAACTGTATGCTTGTTTACCACCGACGTCGTACATATAAAAAAAGAAAAAAAATATTGGACCTCTTTGCAGTCAGCATCGCGCATGTAACAACTCTCAAGTTGCAGGTGTCCAAAGGCTACGGTAACTGCTTACCACCAGGCGGACTGTATGCTTATTTACCACCGACGTAGTATTTAAAAAAATATTCTGGGCCTTTTTGCGGTTGGTAAACTACAAACTCCATACATTTGATAAGAACAAGCGACAAAACCAACCGCAAATAAAAGTGCATCCGTGGTAACAATAGAATTCGCAGGCGTCCATGGGCTACTCATACTCATACTCATAATCATAATCTTTATTGCATATCACATTGTATCTTAACCTATTACATAGAATTGTGTACAACATGACACCCTGTAGGGCACAGCAAATAGTTTAATCAAGAGGAGATCGAGTTTTTTGTACAAGATAATAAGTTTATATTAGTGTTATTTATTGTATAGGTGATTTATTAAATGCAATTATTGGTCGTGAAAAAATTCTTTTAAAGTATAATAAGCTTTTTTAATAAGGTGATCTTTTAGTTTTTTAAAGAATTCATTGTCAGACTTGGTGTTATTTATTTCGTTACTAATTTTATTGAATATTTTTATTGCCATTGAGTTAGGGCTTTTTGAATGTAGTTTGAGTTTTGAGTAGTGTCCGACCGAAGGTTCGGTTTCGGTTTCGGCCAGTTTCGGCCAAAAAATCATGTTTCGGCTGGAGTTTCGGTTTCGGCCAAAAACTGGCCGAACCTTTCGGCCGGGCCGAAACTTACGAAATGGTACTTCGAACAAAGACCAAAAGTTGGGGAATAAGTAGGACAACAATATTAATACCTACATATATTGATTCATGTATAGGTACAGAAATTAATTGGTTTATAATAAATTACAATTCCACTAATGAGGGCGCCACTGGACGGTCGACGCAGTCTTAAGAGGCTGTCAATACCTATAACGCGCACACTGTCTAATTGTATCGGTGTGAATGAGATAGCACTGACGCATGTTACTGGGCCCTGGGCAAGAGAATAATAAGAAAACTCATCATCTTCCTCGCGTGATACCGGAATTTTTGCCGGGCCGTGGCAATGGGAATGGGAGCCTGGGGTCCAATTGACAACTAATCCCAAGAATTGGCGTAGGCACTAGTTTTTACGAAAGCGACTGCCATCAGACTGATATTCTAACCCAGAGAGTAAACTAGGCCTTATCGGGACTCGTCCGGCTTCCTCATGTAAACGACTTTACTATGAGGATAAGTAAAGGCAAAATACTGGACTTTGAAAATACTTTATTTAATCAAATTAATTACAAAATACGTTATAACTTCTACTTCAAGTAACCCTAACGACAGTCGCTGGAACAAGAGAGCTCTGAAGGTCGTGCAGCCCCTTTTATCGGCTCGGTATCTCCACCGAAGTCTGCTGCCACTCCAGGTAGACGGGGCGGCGGCTACCTGGTCCTATGACGTAGCTCTCCGATAGATGGCGCTGTAGCGGCTCCTCGTAGTGTCTTCGCAAGCCGCTAGGTGGCGCTTCCAGCGCTTGGCGCCATGGTTGCCAACACGGCCCTCCTGCACGGGGCCCGCCTCGGGCACCTCACGAGTTAAGATGAAATGCTGTAACACACCAACATCATAATTAGCATATATTGTTCATTTATTTGTCGGAAAACATTTCGACTGGCAAAGTTTCCTCATTACTCCATTCAAGTCCCGAATTCCAGGCACCGACTAAAGGGCTGTAGCCGCACTTAGTTTTTAGGCCTTTATACATCGGAATAACTTGCACTTAAAGGGCATTTCGCCGCACTTAAGATTTTCAAGCTTAACTTGGATGGCAGTTATGATACAAATATTTGCACGTCTTAATGATTCCGTAAACAATGCATTTTATCTTGACTCGCCCTAAAATATAATATAATTTTAAGTTTAAACTGTAGAAATAAAGATTCTATTTATTTTATTAGAATCATTTTATTTTCCTTGCCAACACGGCAAATCAAAACTATAGGCATGCAAAAAAAACACATTACAGTTACTCTTGTATTTTCGAATAATCGCGTTTGTAAATCTTAGCAGCAAAACAAAACTTAATAAAACAAAATAAAAATATATATAAAAATTATTAGACAATAAATGGCCACAATACATACTTTTCATTTGATTAAGCTAGGTCTCATTCATCAATTTTTATCCATGGTTTTATATTCTCTGCCGACGTAATGCCAGTATACTTTTTAGCGGTCCTCTCACTACCTTTTACATCCGTCACCTCGTATCTATCGTTACCCATTACTTTCTTAACTTGAAATGGACCCTTGAATGTAGGTAACAGTTTTCTACTTTTGCCGTCATTATTTTGACTTTCGATTTTGATTAAAACCAAATCACCCTCAGTATACTTTCGTGCTTTGATTCTTGATCGATCGAATCTCTGCTTTTGTGCTTCAGCGTCAGCTCTAATATTTTCATCAACTTTCTCGCGCAACTTTGTCACGTCTAATAATTGTTGAGAGTCATTATCTGGGGCTAAACTATCACTATCCATGCGCAAACGGTAACCGAAAAATACCTCGCTCGGGACCGCTTTAATTGTCTTATGGAATGTAGTATTCAAGCCCTGCTGTAAAGGTTTGATATACTGGTCCCACCTATCATCTGACGTATCCGCGCCGATTGTTTTTAAGCCGATGGCCCGGGGCGCCAATCCGCCAGGGGCGGCGTATGCTGCGTATGCCGCCCCTGGCGGATTGCATTTTGTTTTTCTTCCTTGACTTCTGGGGCCGCGAAACTTATTGGCCCGGGGCGCCACATTTCAAAATACGCCCCTGGTGCCTGCTATGCTGTAGTAGTAGTGTAGGCAGGTATCTATATTATAAATTAGCCAAACATAGATGTCTAACTAATTATAATGTAAAAATACTAACACTAGTTTCTAAGATATTTGCCTGTATTACTAACACTCTATGGATACTTTTGTTTGTCCGAAATAAAGAAATTTATTATTATTATTATTATTATTATTATTAAGGCCTCTAAAATTGTTTTATTGAAACGTTCCACTTGTCCGTTTGAACGTGGCATCCCTGTTGCTATAGTGTGCAAATGAATGTTTTTACTTAAACAATATTCAACGAATTCGTTCGAAGTGAAACATGACCCAGCATCCGTTATTATTCTCTTAGGGTTACCGAACGATTTTGAAATGTTTTCTAACTCTTTTATTGCACAAGATGATTTTGTCGATTTCACAGCAGAGATAAAAACAAATTTTGTAATTGCATCAACGACTACCAGTAAATACTCATTTTTAGTTTTAGTTTTCACAAAAGGGCCTAGGTGGTCTAGATGTAGTGTGTGAAACGGTTGAGCGTATTTGGGAAGTGAATATAATTCTCCTTCTTTAGGTCCGCCTTTGTTTTTATAATAAATGCAGTTTAAGCAGTTTTTTATGTATTTTTTTACAACGTGTCTCATTCTTGCAAACCAATATTGATTTCCTATTCGCTCAACCGTTTTATCTAGAGAGAAATGCCCCAGGTCGTCGTGATTACATTTAATTATTTGCCAAATACATTTTTTTGGCACAACCCATCGACGACCGTGGGCAGTTCTTCTGTACACTTTTCCACCTAGTAATTCATATTGGGAAAAAATAGTTTTATTGCTAGCCAAGTCGCCCGATTCAATAATGCTTTTAATTTTTTGTAATTCTGGATCCTGTAATTGTACCGAAAGCAACCAATCTGATTCCGTTATAGACATAATGACCTCAGTTTCCGATTTTTCTCCGGATGGCACTGGGTTGCGACTTAATGCATCCACGTGTTGCATCCGAGTTCCTTCGCGATGCACGATTTCAAATGAAAATTCTTGCGTGGATAGCACCCAACGGGCAATCCGGGGAATTATCTCTTTTTTTGACAGGGCGAATCTAACTGCATTGCAATCGGTGACAATTCTAAAAGTTGACCCCAATAGGTATAGCCGGAATTTTTGCAAGGAACAAACGATCGCCAAAAGTTCCAATTCGAAAGAATGGATTTTTTTTTCATCTAAAGTAGTCTGTCTACTATAAAAATGTACAGGTTTTTCACCTTCGTTTGTAACTTGCATTAGTATTCCCGCGATGCCATCTCTACTCGCATCTGTATATAACACGTTTTCTTTGTTAGGGTCGAACATTGCTAAAACGCTATCTGACGTTAATCTATTTTTAAGCAATTGAAACGTCTCATCATGAACTGACTTCCACTCCCAAGTAGTGTCATTTTTCAATAATTTAGTTAATGGGGCACTTGGGGCAGATATTAAAGCACAGTCTTTAATGAATTTCCTGAAATAATTTATCAAGCCGAGAAATTGCCGCAGTTGATGGACGGTTTTAGGAACGGCAAATTTGTGTACAGCTTCTAACTTCTTCTCATTTGGCATAACGCAATCTGGTTTAATTTTATATCCGAGAAAATCAATCTCTTTTTATAAAAAGTGGCACTTCTTTAGGTTTAAAGTCAGTCCGTTTTCTTTAAATATTTTTAGAACCTCCTCTAGAAGTTTCAAATTTTCCTCAACTGTTTCAGTTACTAAATAAACGTCGTCTAAGTAAAGAATAACATTTCCGAACCGTAAATTCCCCAAAACCTTATTCATCATGCTTTGAAAACAGCTAGGTGCATTGGCCAGCCCGAATGGAAGTCTTAAAAACTCATAATGCCCGTCTTCTGTAACGAATGCGCTTTTAGGAATTGATTCCTCACTCATCGCGATTTGATAGTATCCGCTTTTCAGGTCTAAACTTGTAAAACATTTATGGCCTTGAAGTCTGTCTATCAGTTCCTCAATCCGTGGCATGGGATACTTGTCCTTAACTGTAATTTTATTCAAAGCCCGATAGTCAATGCAGAGCCTTTTTTCTCCATTTTTCTTGTTAACAAGCAAAGCTGGGCTTGCATACGGCGATTTACTTTCCCGAATAATATTATTTTCCAAAAGTTCATTTACCATCTCCCGAATTATTTTTCGATCTGGAATGGAGGCTCTAAAAGGTCTGCATTGAACTGGTTGATGACTGGTTACATTAATTGTCATTTCATGACCATTGACTTTACCTAAATCTTTAATGTTTGGCGCAATACAACCGTCATACTTTCTGAAAAGCGCTATCAATTCGTTCTGGTGAGAATCAGCATCTAACTCAAGAACGGTCACTGTATTACAGAACTCCTTAAATGAAGACGCATAATCGAACTTCAATGAATTCCCTACTCGCGAATACATTAAATTATCGCGTTCGGTCACGTTCCTACCAATCAGTATGTCATAATCTGCTAAATCATCCATAATGTAAAAATCTATTCCAGTCAAACAAACCGCATCGATTTTCAGATCAACTGTTATCTTGTGCGTAACTGTATCTATATTTTGCATTTTATAGCCATGCAATGTAACAGGCAAGGGCAGCTTAATTTTCTTTAAGTCCAGTTTTTTAACCAAACATGAAGAGATGAGTGAACAACTACTACCCGAGTCGACAAAAGCTTCATGTTCAAAATCGTTAATACGAATATTCTTTATAAATTTGTTCCGCGTATTCTTTATAAATTTGTTCCGCGGATTGGGGGTAGACACGAATTTTGTTTCTTGTTTCTCTATTTTAACTGCATTCTTTTTATGATAACATTCAGATTCAGAGTGTCCTTGCTTGTTACAGTAACCGCATTGCTTTTTATTTGTCAGTTTATTAACAACAACATCACAATTTGCTTTTGTATGATTACCGCCACAGTTATAACATTTGATCTGTTTTCGTTGCTGCGTGTTATTATTACGCGCGGTGGTGGATCGATCAGATACGTTAGGTGAAACTGAAGACCCAGATGAAGAAACGTTCTGACTTGTCGACGACTGAGTTTCACTTTTTGGTGGAACGTCACGAGAAATCGCGCCTACATTTTTCGCGTTCTTCGATGGTTTATACACGCGACCATGTAAGTAACTTGCTAAATTGTCACTAGTTCCGAAATTTCCTTTAATAAGTCAAACATGTTTCGACGCCGTTGAAAACTAGATGTTAACTTTCTATTCCAATCCTCCCATTTCCACGAGGGCCAAGTACAATCGGTGCGCAAGAGAGAATCGTACCATACTTTCGCGGGACCTTTTAATTTGTTTAAAGCCGGAAACCGGATCATTTCATCCTTCCATGAAAAAGTTCGCGCGTAGTTCATGATTATATTGAGCCAAGCACACACGTCATCATTTAGTGGATTAAACTCTGGTATCATATTATTCAAGGTAGGAGCATTATTTGTACTCACTGTTTGGGTATCAGTTTTACGTGATACCTTATTTCTCTTTGGTGGTGGAGGTGACGGAGTCCTCTCGGTAGACACGCTAATGGCGCTCGATGAACTCGAACTTGACCGTTGCCGCTTCCGTTTAGATTTAGAGCGTTTACTACGCTTACCCATTTGGACGAAGGTAAGAACACTTCTGATGTAAACGACTTTACTATGAGGATAAGTAAAGGCAAAATACTGGACTTTGAAAATACTTTATTTAATCAAATTAATTACAAAATTCGTTATAACTTCTACTTCAAGTAACCCTAACGACAGTCGCTGGAACAAAAGAGCTCTGAAGGTCGTGCAGCCCCTTTTATCGGCTCGGTATCCCCACCGAAGTCTGCTGCCACTCCAGGTAGACGGGGCGGCGGCTACCTGGTCCTATGACGTAGCTCTCCGATAGATGGCGCTGTAGCGGCTCCTCGTAGTGTCTTCGCAAGCCGCTAGGTGGCGCTTCTAGCGCTTGGCGCCATGGTTGCCAACACTCACTACATTAGAACCGTTTAATGGTGATTTTAAGCAGGGCCGGATTACGCATGTCGGGGCCCCCAGTATCAGGTCGGCCCGAGTCGAACGATGTCTTTTTTGCTCTTATTCACTCACTTATTCCTTTTCCTACATAAGTACCTCTAATGGCAAATTTTAAGCTAGGCTTAAGGCTACGCTCAACTAGTGCCGCAAAGTTGATTTTCTCAATAGTTTATATTTTGCGAGGCTGAACAGCTGACAATTGATTAAAACGAAGAAAAAACTCTTAAAAGTGTCCCCAGTACAGTTTATCATACTTCTCTCGACCTTAGCCTCACTTTTTACCTCAATTTACCATTGGTTTGTGTTCCACATGTCCTCTACATCAGCTTAGCATTTAGCCTCGCTGCGCCATGCTCGGCCTGCGGTCTCGGTTTTTAATACAATGGTCATTGGTTGAAGTCTGTGCTCAACTACTTATCCTGAAGCACGGCTTTAACTTCGCATGAAAGTTCGCCTCACTGGGGAACTTCGGACTATTAGGCCTAGTTGAAGATCGGTACCCGGCCTTGCGATATTTGTCAACAAAAAATTTCGCGCTCGCTGCGCTCGCGTTTATGGTTGGTTTTTTAGTTGACCCTATATCTACACGATAGCTTGACTGGTGAATGAATAGAGTTAGACCAAGAAAATTCTACAATGATTTTGATAGCAGTATTAGCAGTGCAACTAGTGCAAATGTTATTTATACGTCATAATTTCATAGAAGTTTTGACGTTTAAAATAACACTTGCACTGCGTGTGTTATCAAAATCGTTGCAGAATTATCTTGGTCTAACTCTAGTAATTTTCTTAAAAAACTGCTTAAGTAACATACATTTCAAGGACATTGGGTGTTGAGTGTTGACAGCCCCATAATATGTGTAAAAGCGGTTTTATGACATTTTTTCAACGATTTTAACAAATCTACAAAAGGTTCGGTTTCGGTTTCGGTTTCGGCCGAAACTAGAGCCAAAGCCGAACATTCGGTTTCGGTTTCGGTTTCGCCAAAAAAACATGTTTCGGTCGGACACTAGTTTTGAGGGGATAACCTGCACCAGCTTATTTTGAAACCTACTGGCGTAACGTCGGGGTATATCTGAATGTTTGGTATAAAATTGAGGGTATTTTTTTACAAACTTACATGTTTCCAAAATGTATATTGATGTTAGGGGGTGGATTTCAGCACAAAAAATTTCACCATACAAAATTTTTTTTTTTTAAATGTTTAATTTAACACTATTCTAGCTGGGTAAAGTAATGGGGGGCTGTATATTGAGGATATGTATGGTATTTATACAATCATTTGTGGCTTATATTTGAAGTTATCGCTTTCGGAAAATAAAAACGCAAGATGGTGATGACAACCATGGTATGGTAATGACTCTTTTATAGACGGTAATGACACTGCATGTACGGTAATGACGATTTGGGAACTAATTTACATATGTATTAAAAACGTATTAAAAAAACAAAAACTTTTTTTAATTGTAAGACTTTAGAACTTTAATAAACATTACAAATAACATGTTTTTGAACATAAGACTAGCTACATAAATTATTTTTAGAAAATTATAAAAAATACATTTTATTCATATAAATAAATATATAACAAGTATTTTTATTGTATAATTTTAAATAATTTATGTTCCGAACAGGCAATTTATGTATTCATTTATTTTTTTGGGTTTTTTCAATGTTAAATCATATTAACAATATTGTACTCTTATTATCAGTTTAAACCCGCATCTTCTTTTATCTACTGCATAACTTATTGGTATTTATGTCATATTATAAAATTACTGGCTTACCAATGAGCTTAATTTTTATGATATATTACTTTTTTTTTGATAGTTTGATTCATTGCACAAGTTTGTATGTTTGTTGTTTTATTAATTAACTTTAAAAATAGCTATAATGATTTAAATCCATATATATGTTGTTTAATAGCTAAACATTAATATATAATCAGTGTTTTATAAGTTGCAAGACCCCTACTTGTAATGCATGTCATAAGTTACAAAATGTTAGGTATTGGGTCCGGTGACTACCCAACCCAAGTAGCACAGATAGCTCTATAACTACTCACTTTTAGTTCTATCTAACGCTCTGTGCGTATTAAGACACTTATAAGAGCACACTCGTGGTCCTACAGCTGTATAATAGATCTCAGTGATATTTATATAGCTTAGGGCTGATTAAAAGCTGCATTACGGCTCTGAAAACTACCATTAATACGCAAAGAGTGATATAAAGGTATATTTGCTACGACCCTAGACAGCTTTAAGGGTTATCAAATGTTTTAACCGTTATAAGGTCTGTTTAGTGGATAAAATTACGCCATATGCTGTATAAGGAGGTAATTGTGGACTTTTATTACGCTGACTTATTAAGGGAGCACAAGTGAAATATTATGAAGCTAATAGACGTATAATGGAACACATGTGGCACATAATACAGCTTGTCGCTTAACATGTTTACCACTAAGCAGCTTTTATTACGCTGACTTTTAAGGGAGCACGAGTGAACTAATATGAAGCCAATAGACGTATAAATGGAACACATGGGACGCATAATACAGCTTATAGCTGAACATGTTTACCGCTAAGCAGCTTTTATTATTCTGACTTTTTGAGGAAGCACGAATGAACTATTATGAAGCCAATAGACGTATAATGGAACACATGGGGCGCATAATACAGCTTATCGCTGAACATGTTTACTGTTAAAGCAGCTTTTATTTCGCTGACTTATTATAAGGGAGAACGAGTGAACTATTATGAAACCAATAGACGTATAATCGAACACATGTGGCGCATAATACGGCTTAGCGCTGAACATGTTTACCGCTAAGCAGCCTATTATACTACCATTGGGACTGTCTGCATAGCGGCTGTTAAAACGTTCATAAGATGCCTTATAACTGTTTAGAGGTTCACTAGTGTATCGAAATAACGACTTGGACTTTATAGTGGTTCACTTAAGTATCTTTATCAGATATATAACAGTCGTATGCTGCATATAAGAATTTTAACGGTTCACGTTGCTTTTTAACATTGACCGCCATTTTATTGTATATAACCTACAAAATTGAAATTGCTTTTCCAACTTTTAAGGGTAACAATATGGTTTTGTGCCTGAGTTCTTAACCTAAATCATTAGTTTAGTACTTCCTATAACGTATTATTAACTTTTTATCTCATAATTCTGTCCGAACCACTGAAATAGTTTTTACACATAGCTTATTTATATCATTAATTTAAATAAATACTGATTATTTTCGTGGCGCACTGAAATTTTCTTAGATAATGTATATATATAATGTCAATAAACTTGCATTCCCAAACATCTTTTTCGCATTAATATATAAAAGATCATGTACAAACATTTAACTAAACACTTTAACAAAATGACTTATGGTGTCGTTGCGCTTGACGTTTTTGCTTCAATATAAATATGTTCACCTCTGCGTTCGTCGTCACTATACTAAATATAATAGCAGATTTTTAAGGCAGAGGTGTAAAAATATGTTATTAATTATCTTTTATTCAGCCCAACGTCAATCTTTCCCGGTATTAGGGCGCACATGTGACATATTAGCTGAATAAAGGGTAACTGGTGGTCTCTTACCCAGCCAATATACACCTCTTATAACTCCTGTTACCCCTTATAATTCCGTTAAATTGCTGCTACAACGCTCTTAAGTAGCTATGTGAACTTAAGGCTGCCTAATTTGTGCCCATTTAAGAGTTATAAAAGCTGAAAAGACGCTTATACAGCTCTTATGCAGTTTTTATATTCCAGCTTCAAGCGTATTCGTACTTCATTATGCGGCTGCTATACAGCTAATCTGTGCTACTTGGGAATGGTATACTTATTAATTGCTGTAATTATATACATCAATTAATATAATATTATCAAAAAACATAAAGCCATCACGATAGTGAGCCAGTACCGTAGCCTATGGTCGCTTAAAACTTAATATATGTTGCTTGTTTAAATACTTTGTTTTAACACGACTAACATGCAATTACAGACTCTAAGTTGCACGATTTACATTATTAGATTATAAAAAAAAACATTTGTATGTTCTAAGTTCTAAATGACCTAAATTTTGCCTACTTCAGTCAAAATGTTAATTAATAACCAAGCATCCTCTAGTGTGAAAGAAATAGTTATATCTTCTTCTACATTTATAAGGTAGACATTATATAGTGTTAGAAGACATAGAGAACGTTTTTCAAACATACAGCTTAATTTCATAATGAATTATAGCAAAATAACTAGAAAAGTTTCTGAGAACCGTCATCACCATACACATGAAATCATCACCGGTCGTCATTTATTCCCGGTGATGATGGGTATGGTGTTGACGATTTGAGAGTTTCTTGTTTTTATTTCTAGAATACGAATAATAGTAGTTAATGTCTATGCTACACAATAAACTTCATGTAGTTTGCCATTCATTTCAATAATTATTTCTAATATATCATTTGTAACTTTTTTAAACCAAAGCATAACGGTGATGATGCTCTGTTGTGACAAACTTCGTTTTACAAATTTGTTCGTAATATTTCTCACGATTCAATCATGTGACTTTATAGTGAAATCATTTTTGGCATTCTATATTAAAGTGAAAAATAGGGCAAGGACCTTTAGCGGTATTTCGTTGTTCATACACGGAGATAAGCTCACATTGACATTACCATGACGGTGTTGACGAATATTCGTGACAAAATTTTAAATATTTTTAAATGTACTTTCTCGGTGAAGGAATTATTGCATATTTTTTCATGTGTTAAACAACAACATGGAGAAGATATAAGTAAAAGAAAAATCGCAATCGTACGATAGGTATGCTATAATTTTCACTGCAAACAAAAAGGTTCAGATTTTTCCGGTAGACGGTGATGACTTTAGACACATAAAACATTTTATATAAAAAAAACTATTAAGTTATTGGAGATGGTAATTGAAGGAACATGAAGATAATAGTTCTTAAAAACATATAAAAAAGTTGCAACTCGCACAACCTACTAGTTTTTTTTATAAAGACCGAACCATAAGTTTTCGCTGGATTTTGAAATCCACCCTAGGGTAAGTATTTTTAGATCGATGAAATGTGTCTTACTACTTTCCGGTATATTTATGTTAGCCAAGATTCGAACACATTTTTTTTGTAATATAAATAGGCTTTCCACATCTGTGCTATTCCCCCATAGAATGACACCATAGGTAAGCCAAGCATGGGCATAGGAATAGTAAGCTGTTAAGGCGGTGTTGATTGTTGGTTGTTTTTTAATTCGCGTAAGGCATACGTGAACTGGGACAATTTCGTTTTTATTTTTGCTACATGCGCTTTCCAGTTAACATTGCAGTCAACTTCGAAACCTAGAAGAGGAGCGGTATCTACACATTCTAATTTTATATTATTGAAGGTGAAATTAATATTAAGGGGTGTTTTTTGATAAGGCCTAAACTGTAAGATTTTTGTTTTTGAAAAATTTACTTCCAAATTGTGATCCGATAACCAGTCAACTATGTTTGTTAATAAAGTGCTTAAGTCTTGTGTTATAGTATAATCGTCTGTACACGAAGTGAGGATGGAGATATCGTCGGCAAATAAAGTACACGTCTGCTGTATAGTTTTTGGAAGGTCGTTGATATATATCAAGAACAGAAGACATCCTATTGAGCTGCCTTGAGGTATGGAATATTTCATCAATTTTAAATCCGAATGTGTGTAATTTATTTTGCTATTATTTTGATCGTAATTTTGTATTTCTATGCATTGCTGACGATTTTCTAGGTATGATCTGAACCAATTATGCGGAATAGCCCTAACACCTATCCCATATAATTTTTGTAATAGGATATTATACTGGACACGGTCGTACGCTTTTGTCATATCGAGCAGAATCCCGATCGCGTAATGTTTATTATTTATAACATCAATAGCATGCTGCATAAACTTGTACATAGCTAAAACCGTTGAACGATTTTTTCGAAAACCGTTTTGACTATCATTAAAGATTAAGTTTTTTTCGCAGTATTCGTATAAACGTTTACTCATAGCGTTTTCGAATATTTTTGACGATGAGGGTAATAGCGCGATTGGTCTGTAGTTATTAAGTTCTGCCGTACTACCTTTTTTATGGATTGGTTTAATTTTTGCTGTTTTTAAGTGATCCGGGAATACTCCAAGTGAAAAAGACTGATTTATAAGGAGACAAAATGGAATCGCGAGTTCATCAGCGCATTGTTTTAGCAATATAGGAGGTAATTCGTCTATTCCACAGCTGTGGTTGCTTTTTAGATTCTTTATAATAGATCGAACTTCATTAATATCTACTGGTCGAAGGTAGAAACTGTTTACGGGAGATTCCATAACCGGTCGGCCGGGCGGTGCGGGCGCCGGCGGTTCTATGCGCCCCACCGCTGCAAAAAACTCATTGAATTCATTCGCTATCTGTTTAGGACAAGACGTAAGATTATTGTGGATTTTAATTTGTAAGTTACGTACCGGTTTGTTCACGGATTTATTTGTGCGTTCTTTTATGATCTTAGAATAGAATAGAATAGAATAGAATAGATTTATTCGTAAGCACAAACAATCGGAACAGTACATAGTATAAAAGAAAACACAAAATAAGATTAAAGTGCCACGAAATGGCCCCATCTCAGCATGTTGCTGGTGGCTTCCAGCGCTGATCTTCCGATGAGACCATCAAGTGAGAAGAATCACGGAAGGTAACAGACAAGAAGAAAAAAGACAGAAATAACATACAGTAAACAGTTAGTTAAATAAGAAAAAAGTTACACAGCAAGAAGATACAACATAACGACTATTTACAATTAAGATTAATTAATACAAAAACAAGCATCGTGCTCTAAATCGCTGTATCGATCCGGTCCGACCATATCTTGGCTGAGCATTACAGCTGTATATACTATTAGCGCCAACGGTGGCTACACTAACTAAAAAGCAATGTCACAATGTCAGACCAAACCAATATCGAGCGTTCATGAAATCTACGTTAAAAAATCTTGTAAGATTAGCTTATTAGCAAAACAGCATTGTAGGATGACGAATTTACGAAAATGTACGAAGTACTAACATAACAGCACTCTACTAAGTATGGCGTATAAGGAATGATGAACCCTTGTCAGGCCAAAGGAACAAAACACTTGAGGTAAGCATAAGTAAAATTACAAACTACAGGCAGCTGGTATCAAGTCTGTAGGCTTCTTGGCTACGTTGGTGATTAAGTAAATACAGTTTAATCTTTGACTTAAAGCTATGAATACTTTGCAGGTTTCTCAAAGGCGGAGGTATATTGTTCCAGACTTTCGACGCGGCATAGCGAAAACTTCCCCGAAACGCTGCTGTGGCATGGCGTGGCATTAACAATTGAATTCCACAGTTACGGCGTTCGCGGAGCTTAATACAAGAAAGCTTATTGAAGAGATAAGGCGGAGTACCATATTTAAGCACACCAAAGAGCAGACAAGCCAAATGAAGTTTACGACGGTGTTGCATCTTGAGGATCTTATGGCTGTTCAGAAACGGTGTCACGTGAGCTCTCAACGGAATATTGAAACAGAAGCGAGCACAGGCATTTTGAACACGTTGAATGAGTCTCTTTGTCTTTGCAAGAAGTCTAGGCCCAAACACTACATCCACATAGTTTAATTTTGATAGGACAAGTGATTCAACTAGTTGACAGCGGAGGTTTTCGCTTAAATATGGCCGAATTTTATATAAAACTTTAAGCTTGTAAAAACAACTCCTAATGGCCTCGGAGACATGCTTCTCATAACGTAGTCCACAATCCATTATGAGACCTAAATTACGCGCTTCATACACCCTCTCAACCGGTGTATTCATTAGCGTAACATCCGTTGATATACTGACACCAGCCAGTTGTTGCCTTCTGCCAAATACTAGGTATTTAGTTTTATTTGGATTAAGCAACAGGCAGTTTTCTGTGGCCCATGATGCTATTGAGGTGAGATCTTGGTTTAATTTTTCTATAGCACTGTCAATGTCAGCTGGCTTACATGATATATACACTTGTATGTCGTCTGCATATATATGGTATTTGCAATGCGTGATGTGGGACCCTATATCTGCGGAGTATAATATGAACAGGAGTGGGCCGATCACCGATCCCTGTGGAACTCCTCTTGTTATATCAGCTTTTTCGGATAAAAATGAAGATCCGTCACTGCAACATACTTTCACAATTTGTGATCGATTATGTAAATAGCTTTCAAACCACTTTACAGTTTTGTGATCAAATCCGTAAAAACTCAATTTGGAAAGAAGCAGATTTATATTCAGACAATCAAATGCTCTTGAGAAATCGAGGAGGACTAAAATAGTGCACATTCCTTTGTCTTGAGCATCCAAAATGTTATCAGAGACATCGAGTAATGCGGTCACAGTGCTACGTCCCTTCCGAAAACCTGATTGGACATCTGGTAGGATATTATTGTTTTCTAAGTAGGCGGTTAGCTGTAAGCATACTACTTTTTCCATTATTTTGGACAGACAAGGTAGTATACTTATAGGCCTAAGGTCTGAAAGCACAGATGGGTTCGATACTTTAGGCAAGGGAGTCACGACTGCTAACTTCCAGATATCTGGAAAGGTGGATGTAAGAATGGAGGTATTTATTAGGCTCGTAATGAAATCAATTGTGTGTGGAAAAATCATAGTAAGCATGTTTAGATTTATCCCGTCAATACCCTCAGCATTCGATTTTAAACATTTAATTACTTTAATTATTTGATAAGAACTAACAGTATCTAGATGGAAAACAGAGTCATTGAACTTATGAAATTCAAAATAGGTCAGCTGTGATATAGTGACACTTGAAGTTCCAGGTAGATCTAGGAAGTGTTTGTTCAAGGTATCAGGATTATTAAATATATTCGGTAATTCATTATTCTTTTTAGGCAACACTGTATTTTTTAAATTTTTCCATAAAGTTTTGGGTTCATTAATTTTATTATTAATACTATGTTTGAAATATGCTACCTTTTCAAAATACAGAGCTTTATTTACAATAGACTTAAGGTCTTTGTAGTATATCTTTTTGACTTCGCTCTGGCTTTTGTGAAAATCTGCCGCAGCACTGTCACGCAACCTCATCATCAATTTGACGGTGTCCGTAATCCAGGGGTATGATTGAGCTTTAATCAAGGATGTCTTAAGAGGAGCATGCAAATCAAATAGATTAAGAACTTGTTGATTAAAGGCTGTTACCATGTCATTGACATTTCCAAGGTTTGTTATCAAGTCCCACCTCACGCTCTGCAAGTCCACATCTAGATCTTTTTCGCAGATGTTTTTAAGAGGCTTCTTCCACATTGTTTTAGTTATATTATCGGAGTTTTGCATTTCTTTAATGTATTGAAGCTTTTTAGATTTTATTATTGCGTTTTTTAATGTTTTTTCATATTGTTTGTAATGCATTATGATGACTGGATCATTGCATTGAGTTGTCAACAATCGTAACAGTCTTTTATTTTTGCAGGAAACCCTTAAACCCTTTGACAACCATTTTTTCTTTTTTGTATATAATTTTAATAGTTGCAGCGGAATACTAATATCAAGAATGTGTTTAAGTTTATTTATGAACATATTATAATTATAATTAACGTCTTCGCGACTTTTTAACAACTCTAGCCAATTTATTTGTTTCAAGTGTTCTCTAAATTTATCTACGTTTTGTTTACTAAAATCCGTTTACTTATTTTCCAAAACGGGCGTATTTTCCTTAGTTTACAAGTCAATTTTAAGGCTATTCCTCTGTGGTCAGAAAAGCCTAAATCGAGAACATTTACACATAAATCTGCATCGGTAAAATTAGTAAAAATCAAATCAATACACGTAGAACTATTTTTTGTGACTCGAGTTGGCTGATTTTCTTCTTGAGAGAAGTTATACTCTAACATGAAGTCTGTAAGTGTTGACGCATATTTATCCTTAGCTAGAATATTTATGTTAAAGTCTCACCCTATGATTATCTTTTTTTTCTTGTCCTTTTTTTCTATTAATGCTAATATTAATTTTAATTGATTGTAAAAAATCTCGCTCTCTCTTCCATTCCAATAAATACTTATTAACAAAATATTAAGTTTATATAGTTCTACGGCAGCCACATCAATTGTATATTCAACAGACATGTCCACTGTGACGTCCAGGCTCCGTTGTGTACTGGGTGATCAAATGAAACAACTGTTATTGCTCGTGCACTCCGCCAGCCACCCACTCGCCATGACACTTCTCCACGGAGTGAAGCTAGCGGGTAGTTGCGTCGTACTGTTTATTGTGTAATCGTCACATCTCTCCCTTTTTATAATGATTTATTTATTTTACTTTATATATTTATCATGCAACAATAGTTCAGTTTATCGTATTATATTATACTCGCTAGGTTAATTTATTTTTCCAATCTAGGTGTACTACCACCGGTTCGGAAAGGTTAACCTCAGACCCGAGAAGAATCGGCGTAAGAAACTCGGCGAGGTGTGGATGTATTCATTTTACAACAGTTAAATAATAAATATTTTCCAACACTAGCAAGCCTTTAAATCTGTAAAACTATTATTTTACTTTTACAATTTCTTCTTAGGTGTCAGTCCCTCTCCTTCTCCTATTTGCAGTTTTGAGTTTTTTATTCAATTGCTTATAACTCAAAGATTTACTTTAAACGCCTTAATTACTACATTTTCCTTTTGATGCTTACACATTTCCAGGTATGTCCATTAGCATACAATATAATATTTTACTAATTAATACCTATTTCATGATTTAGGTACAATAACATTGTAAGGTTGCCAAGCGCCTTGGACATTAGTTACTTATTGGCAATAACTGATTGACTCTGTTTTACTTGTCTTGTATGATGTTAATATATATAATGCAATTTAAAATACTTGTAGATAATCCAAGGTCAAATAAAGTAGGAATGCTACATTCGTTGTAGAGGTACCACGTCAAGTACCTATGATTAATTTTACTTGTGAATAGGTTAAGCAAACAATAATCTATATAAATAGATTTATATATTATTAATTTGTTAGGTACCTACTAAGATTTACCTGCCTATTTGACCATTATATTCTCTTTATTCAATTAGGGTCTTAGGTTAGGGTTTTACAATGTGAGTATAAAAGTAAAATATAAAAACACTTACAAAACATAACAAAAATATATAAACACATTATAAAAAACCTAACCTAGGGTGCCGCCGGCAGCGGGGCAGGGTCCAAGCTGCCGGTTGACCATTATTATTATTAATTGCATTGCATACATATCTAATTATCGTTCTTTAATTATAATACTTGAATAATATAATCTTGACATCAATTAATCCAAATATTTATTTTATTCATTTTATTGCTCAAAAAGTAACACAGCAAATATAATATCGAATGTAATATTATTCTAGCAACTTACTTATGCGAAGAATCATAATTACAATTTATGTTATGAAAATAACGTAACACTTTACTAATTGAAAGCTGATTTTTCAATTGAATTGTGACCAGTAAGTATTGTATTATTATTTCCACGATAATTACTGTCAGACTGCCGGAATACATGATTCTATAGAATAATAATCAGGGCAAAGCTCAATTACAAACCCAAGTACAACAGGTACGTAAATAGACGCTGGGCCTGTCATAATACATCATGTCATGTAGTACCTAAAGTCAATGCTGTAAAAACTGAAGTGGCGATGCGGGGAGCCTTACACGGTGAGGAAGCACTGCTTACTTAACTAAACTACGAAACTATACCCAAGGCAACCATGACTAAGGTACTAACAGAAAAAACTCTAGTGACCAGCAGTTAACCTAATGTCTTGTAAATAGACATACGACTTTTGTCGGTTAACAGTGTAGATGACGAAGTCCCTTTTTAACTACCTAGTGTGATATTTCATAAGATTTCAAGAATATATTATAATTATTTTGTGTGCGTTATGTTAAACTTATGGCATTCAGTGGGTAGTGATTAGAAATGTGATTTGTGTTTACCCGAATATTTGTTAATTAATATGTCGGTAGTCGCGAAAATGACCCTACTCTCCTACCCGCCAATTCAAATGATGAAAAAGTATAAATGTAACTTACCATGAGATGGAAGGGGCATTCTCGCTTTGGCGCTTGAACCGGTAACATTGAGTAGGAAGGCTTACTGCTTGTTAAGCTAAGAATGTCGAAAGTGTTGAAGTAGGAACTTAGAGTAAAATAAAGGCAATTGATTGTACGAAGGACTTTGATTCATCACAAGTCAGAAGTGGTAACACGGCGCCCATAAAAGGACCAGAACGTGTGAGTACCTAGTATATCTACATATACATATTTTATATACATACATATTTTATATACTTACTCTGACGTTATGGTAGTAAGTTTTAAGTTGTGTAATGCTTATAATCTCAAAACCTGATTAATAATATGCAGATACGCGATCATAGTCAAGTTGAAGTAACGAAGTAGACTTGTTACGTAATTTATAACTCTGCGGGTAACTTTTTACAAGAGTCATGTTACGATTATGTACAGTGCAGTTACTACTGCACTGTACATAAGATGTTATTTTTATTTTTGTGTAGTATCAATGTTTAGCGAAGTTGAATACAATGGATACGATTTGGATAAATATTTAATGAATCCGTTAGCAATTACAAAACAAACAAGTACTGTACGTGTACCATTAAAGGCAAGTACGTTTATTGTCGTTAAAGGAACAATTTTATTTAACTGATTTTAAATTTTAGTGGTTTTAAATTTTAATATGCCCATATTGTGAAGAGACATGCAGAAGTTCTCGGTTGTTATGCAGATCTAGTTGAAATACGTACTGTCATTAAATGAAAGTGTTTACATACATGTGCATCCTATATTTGAGTTTCGAATACTGAACCTAATCTATTAAATAGTAGGTATATTTAGTATGAGCTAAATGATCCAATAGCAAGTCGTGCTTGATAACCGCCTCTGGTTAGTTTTGAAATGAATGAAGAGTGTCTTAAGTGATTACTATGTACCTTAAGTGCCGTGTAACGACAATTACGTGGTTTGGTAACAACAATTAAACTTTCAATATTGATTTGGCTATTATGTATGTGTACCATGTAGGTAATATAACCGGGTCTAATGTTTAGTTACCTATGTAGGTGGGTAAAAGTATAGTTAGCATGTAGTTAGTCACCAATGTCACCATGTATGTGGTGTACTATAGTCAGACTCTAATGGTTCTAGATATCATGTAGGTGGTATCATATAACCGGGTCTAATGTTTAGTTACCTATGTATGTAGGTAAAAGTGTAGTTAGCATGTAGTAAGTCACCATGTATGTGGTGTACTATAGTCAGACACTAATGGTTCTAGATATCATGTAGGTGGTATCATATAACCGGGTCTAATGTTTAGTTACCTATGTATGTAGGTAAAAGTGTAGTTAGTCACCATGTATGTGGTGTACTATAGTCCGACATTAATGGTTCTAGATATCATGTAGGTGGTATCATATAACCGGGTCTAATGTTTAGTTATATATGTAGGTGGGTAAAGGTGTAGTTAGCATGTAGTTAGTCACCATGTATGTGGTGTACTAATAGTGAGACTCTTAGGGTTCTAGATATCATGTAGGTGGTATCATATAACCGGGTCTAATGTTTACAGCCATGTAGATGTGCTGTTTATGAGTGCGGCCATGTAGTGTGCTGCTAGAGTTTACAGCCATGTAGATGTGCTGTTTGTGAGTGTAGCCATGTAGTGTGCTACCAGAGAATTTAATACGAGTTTGAGTCTAATACGAGTTTGAGTCTAATACGAGTTTGAGTCTTATACGAGTTTGAGTCTAATACGAGTTTGAGTCTAATACGAGTTTGAGTCTAATACGAGTTTGAGTCTAATACGAGTTTGAGTCTAATACGAGTTTGAGTCTAATACGAGTTTGAGTCTAATACGAGTTTGAGTCTAATACGAGTTTGAGTCTAATACGATTTTGAGTCTAATACGATTTTGAGTCTAATACGAGTTTGAGTCTAATACGATTTTGAGTCTAATACGATTTTGAGTTCAATACGACTTTGAGTTCAATACGATTTTGAGTTCAATACGATTTTGAGTTCAATACGATTTTGAGTTCAATACGATTTTGCGTTAAATACGATTTTGAGTTCAATACGATTTTGAGTTTAATACGATTTTGAGTTTAATACGATTTTGAGTTTAATACGATTTTGAGTTCAATACGATTTTGAGTCTAATACGATTTTGAGTCTAATACGATTTTGAGTCTAATACGATTTTGAGTCTACTACGATTTTGAGTCTAATACGATTTTGAGTCTAATACGATTTTGAGTCTAATACGATTTTGAGTCTAATACGATTTTGAGTCTAATACGATTTTGAGTCTAATACGATTTTGAGTCTAATACGATTTTGAGGTTCATACGATTTTGAGGTTCATACGATTTTGAGTTTAATACGATTTTGAGTTTAATACGATTTTGAGTTTAATACGATTTTGAGTTTAATACGATTTTGAGTTTAATACGATTTTGAGTTTAATACGATTTTGAGTTTAATACGATTTTGAGTTTAATACGATTTTGAGTTTAATACGATTTTGAGTTTAATACGATTTTGAGTTTAATACGATTTTGAGTTTAATACGATTTTGAGTTTAATACGATTTTGAGTTTAATACGATTTTGAGTTTAATACGATTTTGAGTTTAATACGATTTTGAGTTTAATACGATTTTGAGTTTAATACGATTTTGAGTTTAATACGATTTTGAGTTTAATACGATTTTGAGTTTAATACGATTTTGAGTTTAATACGATTTTGAGTTTAATACGATTTTGAGTTTAATACGATTTTGAGTTTAATACGATTTTGAGTTTAATACGATTTTGAGTTTAATACGATTTTGAGTTTAATACGATTTTGAGTTTAATACGATTTTGAGTTTAATACGATTTTGAGTTTAATACGATTTTGAGTTTAATACGATTTTGAGTTTAATACGATTTTGAGTTTAATACGATTTTGAGTTTGAGCTTAATACGATTTTGAGTTTGAGCTTAATACGATTTTGAGTTTGAGCTTAATACGATTTTGAGGTTGAGCTTAATACGATTTTGAGGTTGAGCTTAATACGATTTTGAGTTTGAGCTTAATACGATTTTGAGTTTGAGCTTAATACGATTTTGAGTTTGAGCTTAATACGATTTTGAGTTTGAGCTTAATATGAGTTTGAGTTTAATACGAGTATATAGTACGAATTGTCTGAATAGTCTAGAGCTGTTTATGAATGTGGCCATGTAGTGCGCTGCTAGAGTCTACAGCCATGTAGGTGTGCTGTTTATGAGTGCGGCCATGTAGTGTGCTGCCAGAGATCTTAAAGAGTTTAAAAATTTAAAGAGTTTATCTTGAGTTTAAAGAGTTAAGGAGTTTATTTTGGGTTTAAAGAGTTTATTTTGAGTTTAAAGAGTTTATTTTGAGTTTAAAGAGTTTATTTTGAGTTTAAAGAGTTTATTTTGAGTTTAAAGAGTTATTTTGAGTTTAAAGAGTTTATTTTGAGTTTAAAGAGTTTATTTTGAGTTTAAAGAGTTTATTTTGAGTTTAAAGAGTTTATTTTGAGTTTAAAGAGTTTATTTTGAGTTTAAAGAGTTTATTTTGAGTTTAAAGAGTTTATTTTGAGTTTAAAGAGTTTATTTTGAGTTTAAAGAGTTATTTTGAGTTTAAAGAGTTTATTTTGAGTTTAAAGAGTTTATTTTGAGTTTAAAGAGTTTATTTTGAGTTTAAAGAGTTTATTTTGAGTGTAAATAATTTGAGTTTAAAGAGTTTATTATGAGTGTAAATAATTTGAGTTTAAAGAGTTTATTATGAGTGTAAATAATTTGAGTTTAAAGAGTTTATTATGAGTTTAAATAAGTGTAGGGTGAGAAGAAAGTTTAACAACCAATCATGCAGCGCACTGAAATTTAATTACAGGGTAAAATGGATTCCAATATTGACACCCCGAGATCACCTAGACTGCCGTCACGAGCAAGACTGATGCAGAGTCGCGGTAGACGCTGGAGGTTAGCGACGGTGAATCTACCACAGAGGACGCTGTGGACTGCGACAGCCGAGCGTGAGAACAGCCTGAATACAGATGTCGTCACCACAGCAGGCGCTGACGACGAGGGCCTCTCTCAGATGACCCGCACGAAGAAGGACCGCGGGAGTCAAGGCGACGCTCAAGAAGGACCTACAGTAGAGGACGTCATCAAGCATGTAACTAGTATTGTAATTTGAAAAAAAAATGTTTGATTTCAGAGAGAAAATATTAGATAATTGCAACTGTATGTAATTACGTAGCTTCCCCAAAACATTATACCCATAAACAGTTCTTACATTTACCATAAAAGGTCTAAAAATTTGATTATTGATGTCAGTTATTATGGCTCATACTGTGGTAGTTGTCTCTTTCTTCTTATTCTGATATATCAGGCTAAATTGTATTGCTCGTGCCATGTTTGTTATAAGTATGTTACAGTACTAAAATCAATGCAATGAAATTTGGGCTTATTCTATAAGTACGTGCCGATAATAATGTCTGTAATCCTGCGTGTAATAAGCTAAAATAACTAATCGTATGGGGTTGACAGTGTGGACGATGTATTTCGTGAACGTTAACATGATCAGTAGTATAAGTAGGTATTTAAATAGGTATCCCTTTTTATGTAATAGTAATACTAGTCTGAAGAATGAATACCGTTTACATCTGCAATACCGGATACCATGAGTAAATTAAATAATTTGAAGTTTACCTCTACTAGAGTTGCTGTAATTCTTTGTATTATTTTATTGTATTCTGGTGTACAATGAAGAGTATTGGTATTGTATAAACAGACTAGTCTAACTATAATAGGATTGAAAAGGCATCGGGCAACACGGCCGAGTGTGATATTATTGTTGATCGTGCACCGGAGGTAGCACGCAGTCGGATGGCCGAGTGTGATATTTCATAAGATTTCAAGAATATATTATAATTATTTTGTGTGCGTTATGTTAAACTTATGGCATTCAGTGGGTAGTGATTAGAAATGTGATTTGTGTTTACCCGAATATTTGTTAATTAATATGTCGGTAGTCGCGAAAATGACCCTACTCTCCTACCCGCCAATTCAAATGATGAAAAAGTATAAATGTAACTTACCATGAGATGGAAGGGGCATTCTCGCTTTGGCGCTTGAACCGGTAACATTGAGTAGGAAGGCTTACTGCTTGTTAAGCTAAGAATGTCGAAAGTGTTGAAGTAGGAACTTAGAGTAAAATAAAGGCAATTGATTGTACGAAGGACTTTGATTCATCACACTAGGTAGTAGGTACACCTACTCAGATGAAGATGGGTGATGTGTGTGATGTGATGACTAATTATAATTAAGTGTAATTAAAAAGGCAGGCATCACTAAATTGCGGCTGTGACGTCACAGCCGCAATTTAGTGATGGGAAGTCCTAACCGATCTAAGACACCGATGCCCCTCTGCCCCGCTACGATTCAACTGTCTTGCTCATACTCATGGATTTTATATTTGCGCTCCCGCTCGCTAAAAATCACAAATCGATTAAAAAAAAGATTGTAAGTATCTAATACTTTTTTATATGTACATGTATAGGTATAAAATTTAGACAATTTTAAATTTTTTGGATATAACTCACTAAGTATATATGTTGTTGTGGGCTATGGAAACATAAAAATCGCGAAATAAAACCAGGGAAGAAATTTTAGAAGCCAAAAGAAGAGCTAGCCGAATACGTCATGAAAAAATAAAAAAAGATTCGAAACTAAGTGCACTTAGAAAATAACAACAAATAGAAAACTATGCAAAAAGAAAGAGAGAGAAGCGTGTCGTATCTATAAAAGATAAAAGTACAGATTTCATTTTATACTTTATTCTTTAAATAAATACAAGTATAAGTTTACAGCTCTAGATATGCCAAAACACTTATACTCTTAATACATAGTCATAACTATCTCTAGGGTCTTTATTTAACTTTACATATGTATAGATTAAAAAAGGTCTGAAACTATACTAATCTACATAGGTACTCGTAGAGTTAAAAAAAACTACTTTGTAAATCCTGATACTATACTAATTTACATAGGTTGAGTTTAAAAACATCCTGATATTAAGTTGTAAATTCGGCCACTTGTCTGCGAATATGTCTGCGGTTTGGACTGTAGCTAAGAACTTATTTAGTAATTCTATTGCTCGGTACGTGGGTGCGTTCGAACCGTGATAGGTGCGAACATTTGGATATGCGAATAGGTTTCTGGCTCTACGTGCGCTTCGCCCTACTGCAGCTATGTAGTTGTTAGGTGTATAAATACGCATACGCTCTAGAACGGATGGGTTGTCAATAAGATTTCTTAGTAGTAGACAGTAGTGTAAGGCAAGCGTTTGCTTACGCCTTAGCTCGAGAGACTCTAACCCTACCATTCCCAGGACAAAGGATGACGGAAATAAGTATGGGTAGTATCCGTAATACCTTTTGTAAAGATGTCTAGCAAATTTACGTTGGACGCGCTCGATCATGATGTTATACTTTGCTTCCCGAGGGTCCCATGCGATGGAACTGTACTCAAGCTTGCTGCGAACATAAGCATTATAAAGGATTATAGCGATTTTTGGGTCACGAAATTCTGAGGTCGTTCTAATAATGAATCCTAAAATTTTGTAGGCACTTTTGCAGATATTTATAATGTGAGAGTGCATGTTTAGCTTAGTATCGAGTGTTAATCCTAGATCCTTTATTTCTGTTACTCGGTCAAGGGGAGTGTTAGTAAGAGTATATGCCTGGAGAATAGGATCTACAGAACGGCTAAAACTTATTACTTTGCACTTAGATTCATTTAGGTACAAGCGGTTTGTTTTACTCCAGCTGTCAACCATGTTGATTGTTTGTTGCAGAACCGTACAGTCAGATGCATTTACGACCGGTTGAATTATCTTAAGATCATCTGCATAAAATAGTGATTCCACGCCTGATATATTATTTGGCAGATCATTGACCATGATTAAATAAAGAGTAGGCCCCAGAGTGCTACCTTGACTAACCCCGGAACGAGTGTAATATCTTTCAGATTTGTAAGAGTTTAATTGGACATATTGTGTGCGATTCCTGAGGTAGTCAGAGAAGAAAACAAGAAGTTGAGGGGTGAAACCTAAGGCTGACAGTTTGCATAGGAGAGTATCGTTGTCAACTAAGTCGAAAGCTTTTTTAAAGTCGAAATAAACAACATCAACTTGTCGTACAGTATCCATCCAGCGCAAAACGCTATCAAAGAAGCAGAAGTGGTTGGTTGTAGTGGATCGTGAAGCGCGAAATCCATGTTGACAATCAACTAATTTACGATTTATCTGATTAAGTAAGCAGTGGTTAAGAATGGTCTCAAACACTTTTCCAAACACGGACAATACAGCAATGGGCCTGAAGTTTGTGATATCGGAGGACTTGCTTATCTTAGGAATTGGGGTCACTCTCGAGACCTTCCATTGGGATGGATATACCAAAATCGATTTTAATCGATTAAGAATTCGGCATTGAAAATCGTAGGGTACAACACTATATCTTACTTTTGACAGACGAATGAGAAATCAACCTTGAACGCGTCTCGACAAGTTTGGATTGTTTTATTTTCGTTGCTGGTTTTCAATGCTTGCCAAGTCTGACGCGTCAAATTAAAGCCGCAATGGAAAAGTAGCATTAGACACAGAGTCGCCTGCTACTGTTTATATGAAATTAATACTGAGCATCAAAATAAATTGTTTTTTAAATAATAACAGATACTTTAGGGCAAATAGTACTTACCGATGAAAGGAAATGTCTTGATTACATACAAGTTTATATATCATGTAAGCCGGCTGACATTGACAGTGCTATAGAAAAATTAAACCAAGATCTCATCTCAATAGCATCATGGGCCACAGAAAACTGCCTGTTGCTTAATCCAAACAAAACTAAATACCTAGTATTTGGCAGCAGGCAACAACTGGCTGGTGTCAGTATATCAACGGATGTTACGTTAATGAGTACACCGGTTGAGAGGGTGTATGAGGCGCGTAATTTGGGTCTCATAATGGATTGTGGACTACGTTATGAGAAGCATGTCTCTGAGGCCATTAGGAGTTGTTTTTACAAGCTTAAGGTTTTATATAAAATTCGGCCATATTTAAGCGAAAACCTCCGCTGTCAACTAGTTGAATCACTTGTCCTATCAAAATTAAACTATGTGGATGTAGTGTTTGGGCCTAGACTTCTTGCAAAAACAAAAAGACTCATTCAACGTGTTCAAAATGCCTGTGCTCGCTTCTGTTTCAATATTCCGTTGAGAGCTCACGTTCACGCTCACGAGACTCCATTTCTGAACAGCCATAAGATCCTCAAAATGCAACACCGTCGTAAACTGCATTTGGCTTGTCTGCTCTTTGGTGTGCTTAAATATGGAACCCCGCCATATCTCTTCAATAAGCTTTCTTGTATTAAGCTCCGCGAACGCCGTAACTGTGGAATATTCAATTGTTAACGCCGGGCCATGCCACAACAGCTTTTCGGGGAAGTTTTCGCTATGCCGCATCGAAAGTCTGGAATAATATACCCCCGCCTTTGAGAAACCTGCAAAGTATTCATAGTTTTAAGTCAAAGATTAAACAGTATTTACTTAATCACCAACTTAGCCAGGAAACCTTCAGACTTGATACTAGCTGCCTGTAGTTTGTAATTTTACTTATGCTTACCTCAAGTGTTTTGTTCCTTTGGCCTGACAAGGGTTCATCATTCCTTATACGCCATACTTAGTAGAGTGCTGTTATGTTAGTACTTCGTACATTTTCGTAAATTCGTCATCCTACAATGCTGTTTTGTTAATAAGCTAATCTTACAAGATTTTTTTAACGTAGATTTCATGAACGCTCGATACAAGCTCGATTGATTTGGTCTGTCATTGCTTTTTAGTTAGTGTAGCCACCGTTGGCGCTAGGAGTATATGCAGCTGTAATGCTCAGCCAAGGTATGGTCGGACCGGATCGATACAGCGATTGCGAGCACGATGTTTGTTTTATGTATTAAATAATCTTAGTTGTAAATAGTAGTTATGTTGTAACTTCTTGCTGTGTAACTTTTATTATTTAATTTTTTTTTTTCTTATTTGACTATTTGTTTACTGTATGTTATTTCTATGTCTTTTTTCTTCTTGTCTGTTACCTCCCGTGACTCTTCTCACTTGATGGTCTCATCGGAAGATCAGCGCTGGAAGCCACCAGCAACATGCTGAGATGGGACCATTTCGTGGCACTTTAATCTTATTTTATGTTTTCTTTTATATAATGTTATATACTGTACCGATTGTTTGTGCTTACGAATAAATTAATTCTATTCTATTCTAATTCTATTACTTCACAGCTAAACCAGTATGCTACCATTGCTACCAGTGCATGAAATAAACATTAGGACTCGTTAACCATACTAGTGCCTACTATACTTCAGTACTAAATGTTTAAAAGAACTAATTGCTATTTTTAACTCAAGGGAGCGATATGAAAGTAAAAAGAAACCGTTTAAATCTTTATTCAAGTCAAACTAGGCCGGCTTCAACCCTACATATCTGACCTGAGAAGATTTAGCCCTATATGGGACCGGCAACAAACTCAGAGGGACAAATCTTTTCAAAACAAGTTAAAACAACACATAACACATCATTTCTTTATTTCACAAAAGTAAGCTTCTAATGTAGGGTTGCCATACGTCCCGGTACGCCGGAACATGTCCCGGTTTGAAGCATGGTGTCCTGGTGTCCCGGCCGATAAGCAAATTGTCCCGGTTTTAAAGATCATAGTAACTATTTACTTAGTAGGGGGCTGGAGGCTATATACATATACCAACAGTCCAACAATACACGACTAGTGTAACTAGCTAGGCTAATCGTACGTGGATAGAACGATGTAAGCGCTGACACTTGTCCGTTCACTTTTTACGAATTTACGTTACCAGCGTCAACAAATTTAGTCTACTCGAGAAACTGAAAACGGTGAAAAATAGAGATACTACTCCTAGAAATACGTGTGATACCTCATTAGATTCGTAATGTTGTCTAGAAAAATGTATTAGTGCGTTTATTCGCACACAAAAAATATCAAAAGTTATTAAACAAAAAAAGGGGAGAAAAGTAGATATTTCTTATTTCCCCAATATCTCAAAAAGTATTCATATTTAAGAAACTAAAGTAATATTATAAAAGCGGAGGATATTCCCTATAAAAAAGTCTATACTTGCAGAACTCTATCTCCATTATTAACCGACTTCCATTTCACAGAAGGAGGAGGTTCTGTATTCGGTTGTGGCTATGTTTTTTTTTTTTTATGTATTTTATACTTTTTATTCAACGCTGAACACAGACCTCGGGCGCGGAGGTCTGCCTCATTTTCGGGAAACGTGCGCGGCGTGAAAGAGCGCGTACTTAACATTAAATTTTCATTAAAGAATTTGAAAAAAAAGGTGTATTTTAAACATGTCAGAAAATGTACTACTTGTAGAAATTTATCTTAAAGTTCTTTTTTTAACAAGTTAGGCAATTGTTAAGTAACGAAATTTTCTCGTACTTCCCTCTTTATTGAAAACTAAACAAAAATGGTAAAATAACTATCATATTTCTTTTTTATTTCTAAAGCCCTTCTCCCGTAATAGGATCAAAATAAATTTTAGAATAACATTGAAAATCAACAAAAAACTAAAAATCAAGGTAAAATATAAAAAAATATAACGTGCATTTTCCGCTTTGTAGCGAAAAGCGACGTTACTACAAACAGAGAACCCGACTGGCGGGGTGCTGGCATTTAATGACTGTGTTAAAAGTTGTTTTGTGTTTAGGCAAGGGCTAAACCTTATAAGTTACCTATTGTTGTAATAAAAGTTCCTTTTTTTCTACATTTACTACTTTTTAGGGTTTCGTAGTCACCTAGAAACCCTTATAGTTTCGCAATGTCTGTCTGTCTGTCCGAGGCTTTGCTCCGTGGTCGTTAGTGCTAGAAAGCTGCAATTTGGCATGGCATGGATACATAATTCATACATTGTGACAGAATGGTAAAAGAAAAACTATAAAAAAAAATTTTTTTGGGGTGGGCACTTCCCATACAAAATACATTTTTTGTAATTTTATTTTGCTTTGTCCCAATAGTGTGGGGTATCGTTGGTATAGGTCTTTCAAAACGAATAAGGGTCTTCAAAAACCATTTTTTGATATAGTAAATATTCTCGGAAATAATCGCTCTGAAAAAAAAAATGTGTGTCCCCCTCTCTAACTTTTGAACAATGGGTCCAAAAAATATGAAAAAAAATCATCAATCATGTAATAAAAATTCCTTCTTTCATAACAGCAATATATTTCCTGATCACAATATTCCGTTACAGTTCAATCTCCAATCACCTCACTTCACAATCGTCCTCCCTTCACCTCTGCCCGTAACCGAATGCCCGTTAACCGCCATGCCATTCGTCTTTTATTCTTTCTTCCAACTACCTTCTATTTACAAAGGTCAACTATCAATCACGTTACTTTTAAATTTATTAAATTATAGATTACCAATGATTATTCAACTCTTTATTTCATTAAATCTGTTTCTAATAATTAGTAATTTTAATGAATCTTACACTCGCCCATCCTGACATTGTGCATGTCCTCATGCACAGTCATACTAATCGCGTCTGTCATCTAATCTTACACTCGGCATGTCAAATCATCGGGCATTCAGTAAGAAAATTATTAATCCTTCATTACCCATTTAATACAATTTCTTTGTCTGTCTATATACATTTTTCTTATCATTAATTGAATTAATCTATATCTTCACAATTATTTCAAATCCAATAAATCCATCTAAATATATAAGTTTCTATTCAATAATTATACAACAATATACAATAATTTTTATGCATCAATACATATAAAGTACATATTCGATTGCTATGTTTTTTTTTTACTCATTATTTCTCGTGTTTTTGTTGTTTGATTCGGTTTGTATTTTTTTTTTTTAATCACTCTCATGACACAAACGTGTCTCACAACATACCATTTTTTTAATCAAATTTTACGTGTAGCACATTATTTCTCTTGTTTTTTGATTCTATTTTTATTTTTTTAATGTGCTACTTACTGAATCACTCTCATGACACAAACGGTGTCTCATCACAACATAACATTCTCTATTTCCGTCTTCGTTTCATCCAATAATCCAATAATCCAATAATCCAATAATCCAATAATCCAATAATCCAATAATCCAATAATCCAATAATCCAATAATCCAATAATCCAATAATCCAATAATCCAATAATCCAATAATCCAATAATCCAATAATCCAATAATCCAATAATCCAATAATCCAATAATCCAATAATCCAATAATCCAATAATCCAATAATCCAATAATCCAATAATCCAATAATCCAATAATCCAATAATCCAATAATCCAATAATCCAATAATCCAATAATCCAATAATCCAATAATCCAATAATCCAATAATCCAATAATCCAATAATCCAATAATCCAATAATCCAATAATCCAATAATCCAATAATCCAATAATCCAATAATCCAATAATCCAATAATCCAATAATCCAATAATCCAATAATCCAATAATCCAATAATCCAATAATCCAATAATCCAATAATCCAATAATCCAATAATCCAATAATCCAATAATCCAATAATCCAATAATCCAATAATCCAATAATCCAATAATCCAATAATCCAATAATCCAATAATCCAATAATCCAATAATCCAATAATCCAATAATCCAATAATCCAATAATCCAATAATCCAATAATCCAATAATCCAATAATCCAATAATCCAATAATCCAATAATCCAATAATCCAATAATCCAATAATCCAATAATCCAATAATCCAATAGTCCAATAATCCAATAATCCAATAATTTAATAATTTAATAATTCAATAATCCAATAATCCAATAATTCAATAATCCAATAATCCAATAATTTAATAATTTAATAATCCAATAATCCAATAATTCAATAATCCAATAATCCAATAATTTAATAATTTAATAATCCAATAATCCAATAACCCAATAATCCAATAACTCACTAATCCAATAAGTCAATAATCCAAAACTCAATAATCCAATAACTAAACTCAATAATCCAATAACTCAACTCAATAATCCAATATCTCAACTCAATAACTCAACTCAATAATCCAATAACTCAACTCAATAATCCAATAACTCAACTCAATAATCCAATAACTCAACTCAATAATCCAATAACTCAACGCAATAATCCAATAACTCAACTCAATAATCCAATAACTCAACTCAATAATCCAATAACCCAACTCAATAATCCAATAACTCAACTCAATAATCCAATAAACTCATCTCAATAATCCAATAACTCAACTCAATAAGCCAATAACTCATCTCAGTAATCCAATAACTCAACTCAATAATCCAATAACTCAACTCAATAATCCAATAACTCAACTCAATAATCCAATAAATTCATCTCAATAATCCAATAAACTCATCTCAATAATCCAATAAACTCATCTCAATAATCCAATAAACTAATCTCAATAATCCAATAAACTCTTCTCAATAATCCAATAAACCCAACTCAATAATCCAATAAACCCAACTCAATAATCCAATAACTCGATAATCCAATAACTCGATAATTCAATAACTCGATAATCCAATAACTCGATAATCCTATAACTCGATAATCCAATAACTCGATAATCCAATAACTCTATAATCCAATAACTCCATAATTCATTAACTGTTTAATCCAGTAATCCAGTACCTGATCAATCCAGTAACTGATCAACCCAGTAACTGATCAATCCAGTAACTGATCAATCCAGTAACTGATCAATCCAGTAACTGATCAATCCAGTAACTGATCAATCCAGTAACTGATCAATCCAGTAACTCAATAATCCAGTAACTCACTAATCCAGTGACTCACTAATCCAGTAACTCATTAATCCGTAACTCATTAATCCGTAACTCATTAATACGTAACTCATTAATACGTAACTCATTAATACGTAACTCATTAATACGTAACTCATTAATACGTAACTCATTAATACGTAACTCATTATTACGTAACACATTAATCCGTAACTCATTAATCCGTAACTCATCAATGCGTAACTCATTAATCCGTAACTCATGAATCCGTAACTCATGAATCCGTAACTCATTAATTAAAATAATCCAGCAATTTTATAATTCGATAATATTATACTTATCATCATATGTAGTTGTTATCATCATATCGTTATATTACTTGCCACTTAAAGCGTCAGTTGCACCAACCACAATTGACGAATTGATCAACAGCAATCAGCAGACCTTTGCTTGCTACAATAACCAAGCTAAAATATTTAAAATGCAACGAACTTCTTAAAACCAAGGATACTGAAAGCGAATCAATACACGGTTATAACGAATACTTTACTAGTGTAGGCCCAACCTTGGTTATTCAATCAACACCAGCCAATTCAAAAAAAATTCCCGTCAGTTTCTCATATTATTCTAATAATAATTAGAAAATTGTCGATTTCCCGGATACGCGGAACTGTCCTGTCAGGCCGCACACATGTGTTAGGGTTAAAGAACAAGTCGGTAATTTTAAACAAACAACTTTACATATACTTGGATTAACTTTGTTTCTAATCTACATTAACGACTTGACTTTCTTGGATCTGACCAATGCAGACGTTGTGCTACGCAGATGACACGGCAATACTATTTCACAGTGCTTCCTGGGATGCAGTAAGCGCCTTCACAGAAAGCGGTCTAGCTTTGGTGATGAACAGGCTTCAATACAATTTGTACTCTTTGTACAACTCTAAACGCAGACTAAACGAGATATGTATGCGTGTATAGAACAGCTGCTTCCGCCTCGTGGTCTCTAAATGTGTCAAAAGTTTATTCATATATTAGGTACCACTGGTACCTACCAGACGTCATGTTATTGTAAAACAATAGAAAAACTTCGTCTATAAAGTAATTAGGTGTTATTCTGGATAAGCAGACTGACAACCGATAGAGGAAGATGAGAAACTCAACTTTACAGCGTACATTCAAACCACAGTTAAATAGTGTCAGGAAATAACCTAACACTCATTTAAATATCTTCGAAATGTCATGGGTATACATACTACAGCGCAAATCAACCTATATTGCCCTAGCTTAACCCATGATTACGTAGGTAGGTATTGCTAATATCGGTGTATAGCGTATAGCGCATCGATCGTTATTGTTTTTTTTTTTTTTTTTTTTAATATACTAAATTATGAACAAATACTGAAGAAACGTAACTTAGTCTTTCCTTTACCAGCGTTAACGTCACATTTTGCCAAAAGAGGAAACAACCAAGATCAAAACTTATAAATTAGGCTAATGAGCCCCATACAACTAACTTGAACGAACTACAGGACACCACAGCATTGCCTGGACAACGATTCCACCCCCATAATCTGTGAATCCGTACCTCGAGACAACTTTCGTCAATATAAATAACTTTAAGGTACTGTACCAAAATATTCGCAGTTTAAGCAATAAACGACATCTATTAAAATCTACAACTGAAGACGACAAAGATATACAAGCCATCCGTTCCTGTCCTGTGCGGCTTCCACGTGAAAGCGGTCCTGGCCGTGTTGTCCTTCCGTGTTGATCTTCGAAGCCACCTCTCATTGCCTCGGCCGTGTCTGCCGCTGCTGCGGCTTCGCCAGTTGCGACTCCGTCTGTTGTTCCTCGGGGACTGGCGGCGGTTGCGACTTCGGCTTCGACGTTCTTGTCCATCATCAGATTTCGATTTTCGGCCACGCTCAGGAGTTTTCAAGCGCCGCCTGGATGTTTTTTCCTCATGGTCCATAGTCTGGAACTCGAAAACAACACCAGCAATGGAAGAGTTCTAAATCTTTGGATTGTTAATAGTAGACAAATATAAATTGTTCTTATTAAGCTAAATTCAACTGTTTTATTTATTTATTTAATTTACGTTACTGCTTCCGGGGTAGAATGCGGGACGTTTAAAACAGATCTTAAATCCAAAACAGATCCGTATCCCGGTACGGATCCGGAACACAGGCTTTTCGAAACGAGAAAATTCTGGAACTGGTACAGAAACGGAATCTACAACAAATTCGGGATCCGGCACTGATCCGATACCAATCCGGCACGGATCCGGCACCAGTCCGGGACGGATCCGGTACGAATCCGGCATGGATCCGGAACTCATCCGGCACAAATCAGGTATGCATCCGGCACGGTTCCAGTATCCGGCACGGACCGAAATCCAGGAACGCGAGATGGATCCGATATTCGAAACGGGATCCGGAATACGAAACGGGCCGCGTAGCCAAGATGCCAATCGCTTACGCTCCGTAGCGATCGGAACGCAACTGTCACTGTCGCGCTAATATGCAAGAGTGATATAGAGACATAATGCTTTTCGTTGTCGAAGCGACAGCGATTGTAACTCCGGCTAGGTCGGCGGGTCGGTAACTACCAGTAAAAGTATCATTCCTACTTATTTACAGTCTGAGTAGTTTATAATTTCGAAAACACTTAACCCCGCTATATAATACTGACGTATTGATAAGTAATATATTGAAAATATGGTAAAAGTTGTAACCAAATAAGCGGTACATACATAGACTAAAAGAATCCGATCTACACCTGTAAATAATCATAAAGGTATCCGAACTATTCAAAATAAAATGGTGTTCCAAAGGTTTCACGCTACCCGCGATGTAATGAATGCTTTAATTATATTATGGATAGGCATTACAGCAAACACTAAAAAAACCTAACTGTTGGTCTTGAAGAGAAAACTTGCAGTGTAATGCTCTCGAGTGAACGACTAGGCCGAAATGGGTTTACCCAATTATTTTGTTCTTGATAAAATTAACGGTGTCTTTGTTTCTAAGCGCCCGTTAAACATAAACTTCCTAACATAGGAAATACGAAATGATAATTAATCTCAACTAAGCAACAACCAATATAAGTGTTACTAATATATGTATAGGTATATAATTATAATAATTTTACACCACTGTTACTATCGTAACAACTTAATTGGGCAATTAAGATTTAACTCAATCAGTTCTAATATTAATACCTACATAATATAATACATTCAAGAATACCATACTGACTTGTAGGTACTTACCACTTCTGATCTGTAATAAAAATTCCTTCTTTCATAACAGCAATATATTTCCTGATCACAATATTCCGTTACAGTTCAATCTCCAATCACCTCACTTCACAATCGTCCTCCCTTCACCTCTGCCCGTAACCGAATGCCCGTTAACCGCCATGCCATTCGTCTTTTATTCTTTCTTCCAACTACCTTCTATTTACAAAGGTCAACTATCAATCACGTTACTTTTAAATTTATTAAATTATAGATTACCAATGATTATTCAACTCTTTATTTCATTAAATCTGTTTCTAATAATTAGTAATTTTAATGAATCTTACAATCAAAAGCTTAATAAATATGTACTTTCAATGAAAACTATAAAGGGGCCCACTGATTAACAGTCCGCCGGACGGTATCGGCCTGACAGTTGTTCGGAACTGTCAAAATTTTGTTCTAACTGACAGGCCGATACCGTCCGGCGGCCTGTTAATCAGTGGGCCCCTTTACGAACATGATCGGTCCAGTCGGGTTTGCGTTATTGCAAAAAATCTCCTTTTCTTAGTAAAAGTACTTCCTTATGCTTATAATGTACTTACATGATACTTGCCTACTATTAGCCCCCATTTGGCCTATTTTGACAGAATGGAAACCCTACACTGAGCATGGCCCGACATGCTCTTGGCCGACTATTCTTTAAATGTCCCGATCTGAGTCCCCACACTTATGGCAACCCTATTCTAATGAAACATAAGAAATCAAAATAACACTTGAAATAAAACACTTAGCTAAATGGTTAAAGAACGCGGGATTCTATAAGCTATCAGAATAATCCTTCAGGTATAAACCTTCAGGAACGTAGCGACTTAGCGAGTTAGGCACGAGGTTGGCTAACGAGTACGTCCGATCTCTAGCGCGGTCCGATCAAGAAAAACTACCAGCGGCGGAGCCTCTCCGCTCCCGCCTCAGTCAAGTTGGCAAACCTGCTCGACCAGTCTACCAACATACCGACAAAAACGCCAACTCGTGCCTACGCTCACTCGAGAGAAACCTCTCGACGTTCCAAAGCCTTCTACCTGTCATCTCAGTTCAACAACACGCCAATAGATGGCGTTACTCTCTACGCAACTTTATTACAACAATGCGCCAATAGACGGAGTTACTCTCTACACAACTTTATTTATTTTGTTACAACCAAATAATACGTAGCTCAACATTGCTAATCGATTTTATACAGGCGTCTAAAATAATGAACTATAACGCTGCAATACGTCTTTCTGGTGTCAGGGTCTGACATATAGATATATTATATTTAGGTATAAGAGTAACATCTTCTTTCCATCCTGTTACCCCCTGCTGGGGTGTAGGGCTCGAATCTTTTTCTTCCACTGACTCCGGTCCTGGGCCGTTGGGGTCCATTGGGGTTAGGTACATAGTGACTTAAAATCTATTGTTAATATGTATTTAAAATACTAAAAATTAAATTAATAAAATTTAAATGCACAACATAAAATCAGTGAAAATTAAAATTCAAAATAACTAAAATCAATTAAATTAAAATGCACAATAAATAAAGTCAATTACTTAAAATAAAATTTAGACAATTAACTTATTAACTATGATCATTAACTTATTAATGTGCTTGTGCATGGGAGAATCAGGCTTCTCCACAAACACCCTTAAGATGCCGTTGGAGCTGCTCCGCATCCTACTGACTAGCGAGGCAGTTCTTTTGCGCACGATGGCGTGAAACCCGTCTGTGCGTGCCTCCGCAAACATTTTAGAAGCGCTACAGAAGCGGGGCAGCTTCAACAACGCCCGAAAGCCGTTATTATATTGAACCCTCAGGGCACTGAGCGACTTCTGAGTACAGTTGAACCACAGGCTACTCGTATAGAAGCTCTGACAGAACGCTTTAAATAGCGTGATCTTGACTTCATCCGAGCAGCGAGCAAACCTGCGGGCCAACATGTTACTCCTCACCGCCAGTGCCCTGCGTTCTCTTTCAATATCTAAATGATCTTTAAGGTCGTCGGTTAGATAATGTCCCAGATATTTAAAACTATAGACTCTCTGCAATGGTGCACCGTTGAGACTAATGACCGGCACATTAAGAGGCGGGATTTCCGGTCTTTTACCGGCGGCCTTAAAGATCATGTATTCACTTTTTTTTACATTGTATTGTAATCCGTGCCTGCTCGCATAGGACTCGCAAATATTTAGGAGCCTTCTCAGTGCCTTCACCGATGGGCTCAACAACACCATGTCGTCTGCGTAGCTGATGTTGTTTACACAGACACCGTCCACGTGGCACCCCACATGCGTGTTGCTGAGCTCCGATATAAGTCCGTCCACATACAGGTTAAAGAGCTTTGGCGAAGACAACCCTCCCTGTCTTACGCCACACTCTAAACCGTACGAGTCTGAACGTGCACCAGCCCATCGTACACAATTGCGCTGATTAGCGTATATGCTGGTCAATTCCGTAGGTATGTTCCTATCCCTCATCTTCTGCCATAAGACGTCGTAGGAAACTAAGTCAAAGGCTTTAGAGAGGTCTAGGAAACATGCGTAGACGGTAGTGCTACGTTCAGTGTAATACCGGATGGTATGCTTAAGGCTCAAAATGGCAGTTTCAGTCGAGAGGCCAGGTCTAAATCCAAATTGTCCGTCCTGAAATTGTAAGTAGTGGTCAAGTTGGGCGTTAAACATGCCATCCAATACTTTGGCGAGTACATTTGCGAGAGAGATTGGTCTATAGTTGGTTTTGTCAGCGATGTCTCCAGTCTTGTTTTTCACTATGGGTACAACAATGGTATTCATTAACTCATCTGGTAAGTACGCATGGCTTAGACAAAATGAATAGAACATAGACAAAACTCTCGGCAAATGAATCCCGGCATATTTTAAGTGCTCGATACTGAGACAGTCACTACCCGGGGATTTGCCTCTAGTCATGTCTCTAATAACGTTTGCTACTTGTTTGGCCGTGATATGAATTGTCGTCCTGTCATAACTAGTCTCAGCATCGATCACCTGTTGCGAAGGACCTAAAGGTGATCCCACCGTAAAATGCTTCCTAAACACTTCCGCAATTTCCTTGGGTTCACTTTGGCCTGCAACGCTCACGGGAAGGCCAGGCTTCATATTTAGCTTGTTTGTAGCTTTCCAAAATTTTGTGAAGTTTTTAGTTTCCCTATGCGTCGCAATGATATCCATCTTAATTTGTTCTTGGTGTTTTATGCACCAGTTCAGTTTACTTTTAAATACTTTACGAGATTCACACATTTCATCATATATTGTTCCTTTACTAGGTTTATTACAATCAAGCCACATAGTGAATAGAATCAGGCGTTACTTTGCGGAAATCCATACTAATTAAAACCAAAATATTACTTTGCTAATCCGCGAAAAGATAACGTGCTAGTCAATCAGTGCTAACCCGTTATACTTACTTGCGTATTTTTACATGCAATTAATATTCCCACCCTCCCACCGCAAAAAAGCTTATAAAGTTAAAAAGTTTATAAGCTTACCTGTGACGATTGCAATAAAGTGTATGTGGGGCAAACGGGCCGTAGTTTCACTACTAGGTATAAAGAGCATGTTGCGTCATATAGACATAACCATCCAGAGAAGTCCAATTTTGCAAAGCACTTATTAGATACAGGTCACACTTTATCTGAGAATCATTCTTTTGATATTTTACATGTTTGCGAAAAGGGATTGCGTTTGGGTGTTCTGGAACAACTGGAAATAATTAGGTACAACAATAGGGGCATGATTCTTAACGAACAATTGAATGTTGCGTCATCGCCGTTATTACGAATTTTTCCATCTCACTCACACTTGCACGGTAGGGGGAGTGGTCAAGGTATAAATATGGCCGACCATTCTGGACAGGTCATTCCGTTGCCGGGCGGCGAATTTACAAAGCCTATACTGATAAGGTCCAGATGCGAACTGAACTGGATTAGCTTTTGTTTGGACAAAACTTGACCAAACCCTAATCCATTACAGTACAGAAATTTACTGAAATCGTATAGGCTTTATTGGCTACATTAATATGGATATTGTTGCTACAAATGCTAGTTTGTTGCGATCTAAAACTTGCATAATATTTTAGTAATGACTCCGATTGTATTGTATTAATTACCGTTCGTGCTAATTACTTAAAAATGCCTATATATTTTTTTTCCATTTAAGAACTATATCAGTTGAGATATCTTATTAGGACATGTTTAGTGTGAAATCGTAATACAATTATAAGTCGACTGTATTTTATAATACATTGGTACATAACGAAGTAGATGATTTATTTAAGGACCAAGATTTACTACGGTGTTCTGCCTTTTCTCCGAAGTTTTATTGTCCGAATTTCACTTGCCAGACAACTTTTCGGAGATGATTTACTTTGGCAACCAACAGTCGCCAAATTTTCATCATGACAACGTTTTACTTTATAGAATTATTGTTAAGTAGAGTATTATTATGTGTACAACGTTTGGAGTACATTTCTTTGGTCAAATCATTCAATTTGCTACATATTTATTAATTCGATATCGTCTAGTCATTTGACAGATTTCACTGAGTCAAGATAGGTGCGACGACGAGCGAAGCGAGGAGGAGCGTGTTAGGTGAACTGCGACCAAACAGCGAACCGACTTTTTTTTACATAGAACGACTTTTTTGGCAACAGTTCATTTTCTTGAGGGTCGCAGTTCTAACCTAACCTAACCCACTTTTCCAGCAACATTTCGTTTTCTTGGAGGTTGCAGATCAAACTAACCTAAACTACTTTTTTTGGCAATTTACATGAATACTAGGTGAAAAGTAATTTAGTAAAAAAATAATTGTTGAAATCAATATTCAGTGAATTTTAGTGTCGTACAAATAATACTCGATGAATAATATTGAATAATGACGGCGAGACTCCGCTCGACTAGGTATTGTGAGAGCATTAATGTTTAAATATATCGCGACAAAATCTAAACCATTTGAGTAAATGAGTATTATTAATATTTTGATATCACATTCAAACGTGACTGAACTTACTAAACTCGACTAGGTTTTGGCGTGAATAATATTTGAAAATATGTATGCAAAAAGCTAATCCATTTCAGTGACTACTTTTTACCGAAACGGTATAGATATTGTCAAGTAATATGCATAAACAAAAGCTCACGTATTAGAATCTGAGTCGTGACTGAAATAGTATAGCTTTTGTAAATTCGCTGCCGGGCGTCAGACCGTCAACAACTCCTGAGGATGCCTCGTAGAGAGGCGAAACACCTGTTAGACTCAAAATCGTATTAGACTCAAAATCGTATTAGACTCAAAATCGTATTAGACTCAAAATCGTATTAGACTCAAAATAGTATTAGACTCAAAATCGTTAAGACTCAAACTCGTATTAGACTCAAACTCGTATTAGACTCAAACTCGTATTAGACTCAAACTCGTATTAGACTCAAACTCGTATTAGACTCAAACTCGTATTAGACTCAAACTCGTATTAGACTCAAACTCGTATTAGACTCAAACTCGTATTAGACTCAAACTCGTATTAGACTCAAACTCGTATTACACTCAAACTCGTATTAGACTCAAACTCGTATTAGACTCAAACTCGTATTAGACTCAAACTCGTATTAGACTCAAACTCGTATTAGACTCAAACTCGTATTAGACTCAAACTCGTATTAGACTCAAACTCGTATTAGACTCAAACTCGTATTAGACTCAAACTCGTATTAGACTCAAACTCGTATTAGACTCAAACTCGTATTAGACTCAAAATCGTATTAGACTCAAAATCGTATTAGACTCAAAATCGTATTAGACTCAAAATCGTATTAGACTCAAACTCGTATTAGACTCAAACTCGTATTAAATTCTCTGGTAGCACACTACATGGCTACACTCACAAACAGCACATCTACATGGCTGTAGACTCTAGCAGCACACTACATGGCCGCACTCATAAACAGCACATCTACATGGCTGTAAACATTAGACCCGGTTATATGATACCACCTACATGATATCTAGAACCCTAAGAGTCTGACTATTAGTACACCACATACATGGTGACTAACTACATGCTAACTACACCTTTACCCACCTACATATATAACTAAACATTAGACCCGGTTATATGATACCACCGACATGATATCTAGAACCATTAATGTCGGACTATAGTACACCACATACATGGTGACTAACTACACTTTTACCTACATACATAGGTAACTAAACATTAGAACCGGTTATATGATACCACCTACATGATATCTAGAACCATTAATGTCTGACTATAGTACACCACATACATGGTGACTAACTACATGCTAACTACACTTTTACCTACATACATAGGTAAATAAACATTAGACCCGGTTATATGATACCACCTACATGATATCTAGAACCATTAATGTCTGACTATAGTACACCACATACATGGTGACTAACTACATGCTAACTACACTTTTACCTACATACATAGGTAAATAAACATTAGACCCGGTTATATGATACCACCTACATGATATCTAGAACCATTAGAGTCTGACTATAGTACACCTACATGGTGACATTGGTGACTAACTACATGCTAACTATACTTTTACCCACCTACATAGGTAACTAAACATTAGACCCGGTTATATTACCTACATGGTACACATACATAATAGCCAAATCAATATTGAAAGTTTAATTGTTGTTACCAAACCACGTAATTGTCGTTACACGGCACTTAAGGTACATAGTAATCACTTAAGACACTCTTCATTCATTTCAAAACTAACCAGAGGCGGTTATCAAGCATGACTTGCTATTGGATCATTTAGCTCATACTAAATATACCTACTATTTAATAGATTAGGTTCAGTATTCGAAACTCAAATATAGGATGCACATGTATGTAAACACTTTCATTTAACGACAGTACGTATTTCAACTAGATCTGCATAACAACCGAGAACTTCTGCATGTCTCTTCACAATATGGGCATATTAAAATTTAAAACCACTAAAATTTAAAATCAGTTAAATAAAATTGTTCCTTTAACGACAATAAACGTACTTGCCTTTAATGGTACACGTACAGTACTTGTTTGTTTTGTAATTGCTAACGGATTCATTAAATATTTATCCAAATCGTATCCATTGTATTCAACTTCGCTAAACATTGATACTACACAAAAATAAAAATAATATGACTCTTGTAAAAAGTTACCCGCAGAGTTATAAATTACGTAACAAGTCTACTTCGTTACTTCAACTTGACTATGATCGCGTATCTGCATATTATTAATCAGGTTTTGAGATTATAAGCATTACACAACTTAAAACTTACTACCATAACGTCAGAGTAAGTATATAAAATATGTATGTATATAAAATATGTATATGTAGATATACTAGGTACTCACACGTTCTGGTCCTTTTATGGGCGCCGTGTTACCACTTCTGACTTGTGATGAATCAAAGTCCTTCGTACAATCAATTGCCTTTATTTTACTCTAAGTTCCTACTTCAACACTTTCGACATTCTTAACTTAACAAGCAGTAAGCCTTCCTACTCAATGTTACCGGTTCAAGCGCCAAAGCGAGAATGCCCCTTCCATCTCATGGTAAGTTACATTTATACTTTTTCATCATTTGAATTGGCGGGTAGGAGAGTAGGGTCATTTTCGCGACTACCGACATATTCATTAACAAATATTCGGGTAAACACAAATCACATTTCTAATCACTACCCACTGAATGCCATAAATTTAACATAACGCACACAAAATAATTATAATTTATTCTTGAAATCTTATGAAATATCACACTAGTACATGAATAGTGATACGTTGCCCGACAGGTGACGCATGTCAATAGCTCTAAGCGAACATTTATAACTAATTCGCAACCAAAGCACTTCATTTTTAAATGTTTATACTGTATCTGGTGTTCTTAATCTCTAATTTTACTTGCTGTGCAGTCGGTTGGTTCATGCGTAGTTGTCGATGTCAGCGAGTGCGAGCGGCGAGTCCTATATGCAAGTCCACGCGCGCGACAGAGATGCCGGCATGAACGATAAGTCGACTTAGATCACAGCCGTTAACGTTTGTTGCACTTATTTTTCACTTGAAACAGCACTTTTATGTATAAATATCGTCACTATCGATTCACATGCACCTTTTAAACTAAAAAATATGCCCGCTTCCGGATTCCCGGGGGCTTATTTCCACCGTTTCGATTTAATTAATGCGGAGCTGTTATTTTCGCGTGTTGTTAGTTCGAATTCCAAACTACCTTCTCATTTTTAGGGTTCCGTACCCAAAGGGTAAAACGGGACCCTATTACTAAGACTCCGCTGTCCGTCCGTCCGTCCGTCCGTCCGTCCGTCCGTCTGTCTGTCACCAGGCTGTATCTCACGAACCGTGATAGCTAGACAGTTGAAATTTTCACAGATGATGTAATTCTGTTGCCGCTAGAACAACAAATACTAAAAACAGAATAAAATAAAGATTTAAGTGGGGCTCCCATACAACAAACGTGATTTTTGACCGAAGTTAAGCAACGTCGGGCGGGGTCAGTACTTGGATGGGTGACCGTTTTTATAGATAATGGTACGGAACCCTTCGTTTGCGAGTCTGACTCGCACTTGGCCGGTTTATTTTTTTGTGCAGCCTTGCTGGCGTCGGTGTCGGCGCTCTGGTCCGCTGCGTCCGAGGGGGAGGCCACTGCAGTCGCGTAGCTGGTGCCGGGGGGCCGGGGGGCTGCTGATGATGAAGATGGTCCCAGAGTTGGGGCCACGAAGTAAGTTGATGCGTTGTTGAAGGGAGCCTCGGTTGCGGCTTGGGGCGAAGTCTCGGGTCCGTGGGTGGCGAAATGTTGTTGCAGACCCTCTTCAGGTCTTGCTTGGTAGGGGGGCTCGAGTCCGGCTTCCTCTTGACCGCCGATAGTTGTAGGTAGGCCGGGTGCTCCTCAAGGAAGCGCAGGAAATGTATGTCGTCCGGTAGCAGTTCCACTTCCTCCCCCAGGGTGTGCTCACGCAGCCTAATGCAGGCCGCGTTCCACGCCTCCAGCGTTGGGGACATGTACGTAACCAACCTGCCCCAGGCGGGCCACCAGGATCCGGTCATGATCCAGTAGCTCACGTGGGGACAGGCGGTCAAGAGCCTCCCGCGGGATAGGTGAGAAGGTGCGTCCGGGGGCCGTTTCGGCCGAGTACCATGGCTGAGAGCCATCGGTGGTTTCTTGATTCTTCTTAGGGTGTTCATCGGTGGAGGCATCGGTGATCTCTGAGAGCGAGTCGTCATTTGCGCCTTCTTTTATACTCTCAGGATCGAGTGAAAGTGGTGGTGTCGGTAGCTGCGAAAAACTGTTTTTCGAGCTACCCGCATGTTCCGCGGTGGCGTCGGGGGCGACGGCTGTGGGTGAGTTTCGTGCGGGTAGGGCACGAAACTCGTTTTTCGAAGTACCCACCCCCTCCGGTGTGGCGGTGGGGGTCGCGGGCTTCTTCTTGCCGGCTGCGGGTGGTTTGTTTAAACCAGTTGTCCGGGTATCCACCCGCCCCGGGGGGAGCGGGGGGGCTTCGGAGGCTTCTTGTCCATCGTGATGGTTCTTCTTTCTTGTTGTCGTCGGACCTCTGCGACGCATCACCTCCAGAGGGAGAGGGAGAGGGAGAGGGAGAGGGAGAGGGAGAGGGAGAGGGAGAGGGAGAGGGAGAGGGAGAGGGAGAGGGAGAGGGAGAGGGAGAGGGAGAGGGAGAGGGAGAGGGAGAGGGAGAGGGAGAGGGAGAGGGAGAGGGAGAGGGAGAGGGAGAGGGAGAGGGAGAGGGAGAGGGAGAGGGAGAGGGAGAGGGAGAGGGAGAGGGAGAGGGAGAGGGAGAGGGAGAGGGAGAGGGAGAGGGAGAGGGAGAGGGAGAGGGAGAGGGAGAGGGAGAGGGAGAGGGAGAGGGAGAGGGAGAGGGAGAGGGAGAGGGAGAGGGAGAGGGAGAGGGAGAGGGAGAGGGAGAGGGAGAGGGAGAGGGAGAGGGAGAGGGAGAGGGAGAGGGAGAGGGAGAGGGAGAGGGAGAGGGAGAGGGAGAGGGAGAGGGAGAGGGAGAGGGAGAGGGAGAGGGAGAGGGAGAGGGAGAGGGAGAGGGAGAGGGAGAGGGAGAGGGAGAGGGAGAGGGAGAGGGAGAGGGAGAGGGAGAGGGAGAGGGAGAGGGAGAGGGAGAGGGAGAGGGAGAGGGAGAGGGAGAGGGAGAGGGAGAGGGAGAGGGAGAGGGAGAGGGAGAGGGAGAGGGAGAGGGAGAGGGAGAGGGAGAGGGAGAGGGAGAGGGAGAGGGAGAGGGAGAGGGAGAGGGAGAGGGAGAGGGAGAGGGAGAGGGAGAGGGAGAGGGAGAGGGAGAGGGAGAGGGAGAGGGAGAGGGAGAGGGAGAGGGAGAGGGAGAGGGAGAGGGAGAGGGAGAGGGAGAGGGAGAGGGAGAGGGAGAGGGAGAGGGAGAGGGAGAGGGAGAGGGAGAGGGAGAGGGAGAGGGAGAGGGAGAGGGAGAGGGAGAGGGAGAGGGAGAGGGAGAGGGAGAGGGAGAGGGAGAGGGAGAGGGAGAGGGAGAGGGAGAGGGAGAGGGAGGTAAAAAAGAAAAAGTGCCACGAAATGGTCTCACCTCAGCATGTTGCTGGCGGCTGCTAGCAGATAGCTGATGCTGAACCCTGGCAGTACCTAGTGGAGCTCGGGTTTAATACAACATAAACACACGCTGTTTTGGTCATCGGACTCGTCTCGATGAGCACTTAGGACAGTAGTACCCAAGATAGAGCTGGTGCTGAACCCTGGCTGTACCTAAAGGAACTCAGGTTTGTTGCAACATAGGCACACGCTGTTTTGGTCATCCGACTCGTCTTGATGAGCACTTAGGAGAGTAGTACCCAAGATAGAGCTGATGCTGAACCCTGGTTGTACCTAGCGGAACTCAGGTTTGGTGCAACATAGGCACACGCTGTTTTGGACACCAGATTCGTCATGATGAGCATTACCCAAGATAGCTGATGCTGAACCCTGGTAGTACCTATTGGAACTCAGGTTTGGTGCAACATAGACAAACGCTGTTATGGTCATCTCTCGTCTCGTCGCGTCAAACTGCTGTCAAGAAAATTTCATATCTTGCAGCAAATGGGCCGCTGCCGATCACCACTTCTCGAGTTGACTACGGATTTGCCGTGTAATAATTTTCTTGTACTTTGAACATTAATATATCCTGCTTATTAATCGAAAAATGAAATATGTACCTATACTTATGCGCCACGGCGACAATTATTCAAACTTGGATACGCGTGTGGAAATTTTGCAATTTGTTTGTTCACATGCGTTATGTCCAGGATACTTGTGTTAGTCTAAGAATAAAATAATTATCATTCAACGTTGTAGTTTTATTTTGTAACTTTTTCCTTATCCAGACTTTCTCGTCGCTCAGCGACAATATTTTTTCGAATTCCGTAGATTCATTTCCAATGTGCTCGATAGTCGTGTGAGGCACGAAATCTGTGAATTTTTTTCAGATAAACTGCAATAATAAATATGATTCTTACTGGGCATATTCCATTGGGTGGAAAGCCCGTTCGAAATTGAAACTTATTTGCATTATAACAAGGTTGTATTTTGTAGATCACTCTCATACATATAGCAGGCTTTTCAGAAAAAAATAAATATCCCACAAAAATAAGCAAGCAGAATTCAACTTTGTGTCAAAGACATAAGTCATAAATTTCAATGCCAAAGTTTTAACTAAGGATCTTTCTCGCTAGAACTACTTCCTAATTTGAAATGACCAGTTAGCTAACTGATGCTTACCAGTTAGCTAGCCCTAAGCAACCAAAGATCAGGCTGCAGTTGAAAAACTAATAAAGATAAAGTTAAGCTGATAATTTTCCCGCCGTCTCCATGCTGCTTTAAGTTGGGTATTGACTGGTCAGCTGCCTGCTAGCTATAGTTTTCGCAAAAATCGCCAGGAAAGAGGTGAAAATTTTTGTATGAAAACTTGCAACTTTAAATGCATTTTTTAACGAAACTATTGAACTCTAAAATGAAGTGAAAATCAGTCCATCGACTCATTTTTTTGCAAGCTTTCTAATGGTACCCCACACGATTCTTACAAATGAAAAAAAATTCAGCCTACCCCTCTCAACCCCCTAAATTTCCCCCTTAAATAATAAATAAGCAGTTATGACTTATTTACAATATGAGTGGTGGTATTTGCTATAACTGTTCCAAATTTTAGGTATCTACGTCAAACGGTCTCTGAGAAAAACGCATTTAACTGATTTGCAAGACCGAAGTGATCCCATAAGTGTTCCGTGAACAAAGTTTTGTACGGAAAACTAAAAATTACGTAATAAAGTGGAGATGCACTTGCAGCTTGCTGTACATCTTCAAAATTATTTGTGAATAAAATAAATCGTAAAAAAATAAGTAAAACCGACTCAAAAAGGATGAAATAATATATTATCACGTTTTATATGTCCTAAGCAACTGAAACGTATGAAGTTAGTGCCAAGCCAAATTTTAAAAGGCAGCATGGTTCCATTTTTATCGCCTGTCACTATGCCCGTCACTTTCGCACTCACATACTTGTTAGAAAGTGACAGGCATGGTGACAAATGATAAAAATGCGACACGTGCTAACGCCGCTGGTGTAGTTTAAATTATAACCAGTATAGTAACTATTTGGCTTGGCACCGACTTCAAACGTTTCAGTTGCTTAGGGCATATAAAACGGGATAATATATTATTTTATCCTTTTTGAAGTCGGTTATACTTTTTTTTTAAGATTAATTTTATTCACATAATTTTATTTCTCGAAACAAAAAAGTGATTTATTGTAGGGTTAATTCTCATTACCTTTCGTTGAATTTGCCTGAGACCGGCTCACTCGGCGGTAGCCTTGATTGACCGAAATATACAGCATATTTGGCCGGTTTAAGTTGTCTTGTGTCGTTGTCGTCGTTAGGCTGGCTTGGGACCCGGACGACCAACCGGCCGAGGCTATCATTAGCCACCTGGCGATGGTGGCTTCGGTTGCTTCGAGCTCTTCGATTCTCCATTCTGTAACAAAAAAACCGGTCAAGTGCGAGTTCCGAGGATTCCACACAAACTTTCAATTTTCTCATGTAGGTATTTAACTATAATCACGGAAGACTTTTGACGATGTATACTAAGTGTACAGCGCCATCTATCGGCTAACTAATTTGCACGATCTGTATGTATGTTGGTTTTTCAGGGATTATTCTTTATCATGTGAACCGATTAGGTATAACAATTTTTGTTTTATTTGAAAGAAGATGTTATTAGTGTAATCTCATGTCGAATTTTTTTCACTATAAAAATATTTTGTAATGTTTGATTTGAGCTCTTTCAAATGTGATCCACTCGACCTAGTAACTTGACTTTGAAATTTTGCCCCTCTTTATATTAGGCATTTTCCATAACTATTTTTTTTTTCTTTACTTTTATCTGCCATCGGCTTTCTTAGACATAATCAGATTGTATGTATCTATACATTTATTTTTCAAGGTGGTGGTCCATTAACCACCATTCCTTTTATGTGAAGAGAGAGGGTGGATTATTCTCTCTGGTCTAGTTCCAAGATCTGCCACCTTTTGAGTCTTGTGATGTTATTGGTATCGCTTAATAGGTCTCTGGCAAGTTCGTTCTCATGGTTTGTTAGCCTTTCTTTATATTTCTTTGAGTAGCTATTTATTTCCTCTTTGATGGTTGGTATATGTAGGTAACAATATTCTGGAATCTTTGAAGGATCTCAAGGTTAGAGTTGCTAGCTGATCCCCAGAGTTGTATACCATACGTCCAGATAGGTTTTATGATGCATTTGTATACCAAAAGTTTGTTGCTTAGTGTCACAGGGGACTGTCTTCCTATTAGCCATAGTAAGCGCTTAAATTGTACGTTGGCTTCATTTTTCTTTGCTTTGATATAATTCCATAACTAATAAAAATAATATAAATAAATTACACTTGTTATGTGTTTGGGTTTGCGCTGTTCATAACTATTCCAAATTTCAAATGCATAGCTTTAGTAGTTCTCGAGATATGTAGCAATGTGACAGACAGACAGATAGACGGACGGACAGAGTCGCACCATAAGGGTTCCTTTTGTACCTTGTTTGATACGGTATCTTAAAAATAGGACCAGTTCAATTTGTGGTGTACGTTAAGCATTGCATACAGAGTGTAACAAAAATAGTGGGGATTAGTTTAAAGGCATATTCGGTATCGTGATCTGATTAGGAAAAAATAGAAGAAAAAATTATTTGACGCGAAAAATTTTTGGATGGAAGGTTGGCGACCTGCCCTATAGAAAAAAAATGGCTTATTATTAACCGGGCAACTAAAATATTAAACAGGAACTTTCATTGGGCATATAATAATATAATTTGGCTGTGCATTAATATTTTAACGCCAATAAATTTATATTAGCCTCAAATATAAACATCATATCGACGATGGAAAGGAGAAACCCCTTAAGCGACATTTTGCTAACTTTACAGGAGAGCGTTTAAAAGTATACATTTTCAAAAAAAAAAATCGTAACTTTTTTTCTAGTTGTTTTAAAGACTTCAGTTCTATGAACGTATTTTATTAAATTGTAATACCTAATCATTAGTAGTAACGTTACTGAAAAAATCATAGAATCTTCTGATATAAATGTCGTTTAATTTAAAGTGAACTTAAGATAAAACCAGAGAAACCCTTTAAGCGACATTACAATTTTTAGGCAGATACTAGAAAAAAACAATGAAACGACCTTTTATATCATACGTATTACTGGAATATTACTTTAAGCAACTATAGTGAGGACAACGTTTTCTCATTATTATTAAAGAGATTTTGTGGTCCAGAATTGTGTTACCCATGCAACTATACATAAATCGGGCGCTAAAGACAATGTGCAAAATTACCGGCCTATTTCTATCTTATCATGTATTCCTAAAACATTTGAGAAATTGGTTCACGGTCGTATATCTAAACTGTTTAAAAACTATATCCTGGAAGAGCAACATGGATTTGTCAAAGGTAAATCAACGTCTACTAACCTCACTCTGTTCGCCAACACCTTATTCGGGACTCTTGATAAAAATGTTCAAATTGACACAATCTACACCGATTTTCAAAAGGCGTTTGACAAAGTTGACCATCTGATACTACTGAAAAAATTATCCTACAACGGAATAAAGGGTAAACCTTCTCAGGTGGTTCGCGTCCTACCTCCAAAACCGCACTCAATCTGTTGTAATCAACGGACTAGCTTCTTCATCTACAATCGTAACTTCCGGTGTGCCGCAAGGCTCAATTATTGACCCATTCTTATTTGTCTTGTTTATTAACGATATCTCACTGTGTTTCAAGAATTGTAACTTTCTGTTGTATGCCGACGATTTAAAAATTTATAAAAAAGTTCACACTTACGAAGATGTTCAACTAATTCAAGACGACTTGAACAGACTCGATGAATACTGTAAGATTAACAAGTTATGTTTAGCATACAACAAATGCAAACACGTAATATTTACTAGAAAAAATATTGTACTACTGTAACAATACTAATTCTCACGACGCGCGGGCTCGAATACTTTCTCGCTCGCACAGTACTGCGTCACACCGGCCAGCCACCGAGGAGCACCGAGCGCGCACGACGATCGCCGACCGGACTGAATAAAAGCCGCAGTCCGCGCCGCATCAGATCACTTAGCTAGTGGCAGCCTTAGCGATAGGTACAACTTCTGTCTTTAGGCGAGTCATAATGAGTCTGGAGTTCGATAGCCACTTGCAGTCTTCTCCCAGACTTACCTAGGTCCCTTGGCGATAGGTTCATAGACTGTCTCTTGGTATTTTTACATTGTGAGTTGTCACGCTCAACAATGACAACTACCCACTCTTTTAAAGAAGAAGTTGCATCTACCCTACATTATTTTTCTAAAGTACCCTACGTGTAAAATGGGACTGTACGAAATAAATAAGGAGGCAAACGACGAATCATCTAAAGAAGGTAGTAACAACACAACTTGAAGACAAAGTAGCAACAGAAGAATCCACAGTCACACCAATACAGTTGATGTATGCTATCAGACCAGCTTCACTCCAGGGGGAGGGTTCCGTCGAACACCCTCTCAGGCAGTATTTGTAAGATAGTGCCAACATGGCGAAACTGAAGGAGACATCGTTCTATACAAGTCCTGTCTTGGTACTCTCTCTTCAGACATACGTGTGCCAGAGGGAGAGAATATAACAATCCAGATCCTGGTACTCTCACGGGACGTCATCGAGCACCAGAGGGGGAGAATGTAACAATGCTGGTACTCTCACGGGACGTCATCGAGCACCTGAGGGAGAGAATGTAACAATACTGATCCTGGTACTCTCACGGACGTCATCGAGCATTAGAGGGAGAGAATGTAACAATACTGATCCTGGTACTCTCACGGGACGTTACCGAGTACCAGAGGGGGAGAATGTAACAATACTAATTCTCACGACGCGCGGGCTCGAATACTTTCTCGCTCGCACAGTACTGCGTCACACCGGCCAGCCACCGAGGAGCACCGAGCGCGCACGACGATCGCCGACCGGACTGAATAAAAGCCGCAGTCCGCGCCGCATCAGATCATTCAGCTAGCGACTGCCTTAGCGATAGGTACACCTCTGTCCTTTGGCGAGTCTCAATGGGTCGGGAGTTCGATAGCCACTTGCAGTCTTCTCCCTGACCTCCTTAGGTTTAGCTAGTGCCTTGGCGATAGGTTCCCGACTGTCCCTTGGCAATTTGCATCGGTAGCAGGCGTGCTCAACCTTGCCGTCTGTTATTCGATATTACGTAGATAGGAAGTAACCAGTTTTGTATGAACCCATAAATGTATGCACCTATATGTATAAGTTTTCATAGTCAATAAAAGTATCGTTGACATTGGCGTTTGAGTGAAACTCCCACCTACCCTACACTACGAAATTCTTATAAACTAAATGAATATTAGTGAATAGAATCAGGCGTTACTTTGCGGAAATCCATACTAATTAAAACCAAAATATTACTTTGCTAATCCGCGAAAAGAATGAATATTCACTTGAAACAGTAGATAACATCAGAGATCTAGGTGTTATTCTTGACACAAAGCTGACACTAGACACACACATCGACCAAATACTCAAAAAAGCATACCGAATGTTGGGCTTTGTTATGCGCGTCACTAAACCCTTCAAACAGAAGCTCAGCCTGACTTGCCTATATCAAACTTTAGTTCGTTCCAATCTTGAGTACGCGTCAGTTGCATGGAACCCGTTGTATAATGTATACTGCAATAAGCTAGAAATGGTACAAAAAAAGTTCTTGCGATGCCTTAATATTCGTCTGAAGAGTCCGCGGCACTCTTATGATGAGCTCTTAATTAAATACAACATGCTATCACTACGGGACCGACGTTGCATCGCCGACGCAGTAATGCTGCGTGACGTATGTGCAGGCGATTTGGACTGTCCAAGTCTCCTATCTAAAATATACTTTCGAGCTCCTCCTAAACTAACGCGGTCCACACACCTCTTCAGTCTTCCGAAGACAAAGACTAAATCCGGAAAACGTGCACCTATATACAGAGTTATTTGATGGCGATCCTGCCAGGATCGCCATCAAATAACATTCATATAATATTCATTCGGATAATATTCATATGTTCTCTGTGAGATACGTTTATGGAAGCATCTATATTTAAGGCCATTTATGTTATTTTAAGTTTTATGTTCATCCCATGTATGTTTTTCTGTGTTATCTCCTCAATAAATAAATAAAACTAATATAATTAATTATTATGTATATTTTAAATCCAATATAAACAGAATTATTGATAATTATGTCATCTTAAACGGGTACCTTGTAACCTAAAACCGGAAAAAACAGGAATGTACGGGGTACACATTAATAAGTAAATAAAACAAAAAAAAACGATAATGTGTAATTGTAATGTGTGATTATTACACATCTTAATGAATACCTACTACCTACACAAATGGGTATGTTACTTCTGAAATACATAATATTAATTATAATAAATAAACACTTAAAAATTAACAACAAACTCACAAAATATCGTACATACCTAGCTGTCTGTGACGGCAAACAGCGAGACAACCGCCTCCCCGCGATGTTCGCTGCCGACTGAAGCGACCGACTGGTTACTTCGTGTTCATAAAATCGCCATTTATAGGTATATCACACTAAAATTGGTACACTGATGCGACGATTGACAGGTAAAACCTATAATTTAAGCCCCAGGATACCTTTTAGATCTTTCACTTAAACGACTAAAGCAAGTATTAACAAATACATTAAGCGACATAAAAGCTAAAATTCAACGTGTCGCTTAAAGGAGCAAATTCTGTCATAAATTTTGTGACAACCAATTAACAGCATTTGTTGCGGACAGCATTTGTTGTTCATAATACCAAAAGACACGATTAAGCGCCTAACCTTATATATTCAGTATTTGTAATAAACACTTTAACGCCATCACTACAAATTCAAGCAATATTTAAAATCACTTTAAGCGATCAAGTATAAATTTGTGTGTAGTTTAAGTGACGTAGTTCAAATTTAAATCAAATTATGTGTCGCATAAAGGGGGGGTTTTAAATGTGTCCACTATTAATACCCTAACTTAACCGACATCAAAGTCATCAGATCGCTACGTAACCCGGCTTAAAAGACGCAGAAAAAAAAGCTGATTCCAACGGTATATATAACTCAATTACATTCAAAATGTCGCTTAAGGGGTTTCTCCTTCCCACCGTCGATATTATTAAAAAAACTATCAGCAAAATCAAGCCACCCAAAAAAATTATAGGGAACTTGAAGTGATAGGTTGGCGACTAAAATAATAAGTTGGCAACTAATATTGTAAAGCGATCATAAAATTTGTTTGTCATCCAGTGGTTCAAACCTAAGTAATCATATTACATATACAGAATACCTAAAATTACCTAATGTTAAGATACCTATTACCTATATGTACATAAGCTCTAAATACCCCATTTTTAAATAATTTAAACAGATGCATATCTAGGAGATAGGTACTTCATATTGACAAATTTCCTAATCCACAAAACACCTCAAATTAATTTAGCAATGCGCAATGGCCAGTATACTTATAGTCGAAATTCCTAATCATGAAACACCTAATGGCCATTATACCATAAAATTATGGGTCTTTCAATTTTTAACTACTAATTTCAGTAGTTACCATTGTGTTCTGCTAGAGTCAAAAGATAGGTGCGACGAAAAGCCAAGCGAGGAGGAGCGTGTTAGGTTGACCGTGTAGGTAGTGACCAAATAAAATATTTTAAAAGAACTTCATTTTTGAATTAATAGATAGCCGTTTTCTTTTTAAAATGTGCTTCATAAAATTGTCTCCAATACAGGGTGCTTGGTACATCGTTTGCCAAATTAAAACGGCAGATAGGTTGTCATTTGCTATCTTCTCAGGCCTAGAAATTTTTAATTTTGCGCACGTTTTTTTTTCAGCTCTATGCCAGTTTTTCGTAAATTTCAATTTTTTACTTGAGCAGTAGGTAGTAAAAAAAACCATGGCCAATTTGTTTTCTAGGCATGAGAAGATAGCAAATGACTCGACCTATCTGCCGTTTTAATTTGGCAAACGATGTACCAAACACCCTGTAAAATATAATAATTCAGTTGCCAAATAAATATTTGGTACCTGCCTAAAAATAAACAAAAGCTGCAACGGCATTAAAATACAACTCATATTGATATATTTTAAGGCTCCGTTTTTGTTGCCAATCTATTAATTTACCCATTTCTACTTTTTTAAACTACCCAAATTCGATTAATTACTTGATCGGTTAAATACGTGCCAGTAAAATTCCGCACTCCGGGAGTGCCGACAGAAGTGAAAACTTGAACAATTACGAGTGTATTTCTTGAATCGTCAGGAAATATTTTTGAATCGTCAGGAAAGTTTTTAGTTTTTAGTCCGTGATGTTCAAAAACAAAAAGTCGTGACTGTAAACTTCCTATTTTGATATGACTATTTGCCTTAAGTAACGTCCGTGATGTTCTAAAAAGTGATGTGACTTACATAGCGAATATTGTAGATAAACCTGAGATAAACATAAAGAATAATGACAAAAGACTATGAACTCTATGAGGTTAGCCAGAAGAGATCCCTTAACGGGATAAGTTCGCATTTGTACTCATTTACTGTATTCTCTCTGTGTCTTTGTGCCATAATGTGTTTACTACTACTACTACTAATTTTACTAATGTACATACCCATTATTCTTTCTTTATGTATTTTGACAGAATTTATTTGAATTTGACAGTAGCCTTCCCGTATTTAAGGTTAATAATGTCTACTGTCCTTAAAATTTTGTATGAAATTACAAGCAAATATCAGCCTTCGTGAATTGGGTGTCAGTAACGGTGACGGTAACGGTGATGCGAGTTCAATAGTTTTTTCCCATCTCAAAAAATGTCCAACGCGCCTAAAGGAGTTTTAATTTCAAAAATTTTTTTCGCTTCATAATTTTTTTCTTCTACTTTTTTTATCAGAAGTTGCATTGACACGTTATGTTTTGTTGAGAATCTCAAAATAAACTTTTATTTGCTATACAATGGGGTCAATTTTTAAAATAATTTACTCTCGTACCTAATTAAAACCTCCATATCTGATATCACACTTAAAAGTTCATTATTTGTAAAATGCTTTGAACTTTAATGCTATATTGACAACTATCAAGCGAATCGACAACAATTTTATGATTTATGTAATTCAATCATGTTTTTGTATAGGTATCATATAATTATGTACTTAATATGATTTTGCTTTATGACCCAGAAGATCTCAGAAGTCGTCTAGGAGAAAAAGTTATACATAATAGTCATTTGAAAAAATAAGAATACCTTTTCTTGTTTTTTCTGTTTTCGATCTGACGTATTATTAATATTATTATACATCAGATTGAAAACAGAAAAAGAAAAAAAGCAATATATCAGGCAAGATTATTATGAATGGAAACTGAAAAGTGTTTGTTATTATTTACTAATTTGTTGGTTGTGTTCTGTAAGTAAGGTATGTATGTATATTACAATACGAGAAACACAGTACACACAGTTCAGTACAGTACTATACAGTTGTTTAAGATTAATAAACACAGTAACTATTCTATACGCTTTTGTTCATTATTTATTTCCAAGTGATATAATGGTTTACATGAAGCAATAGACGTAGCTAAGATGTGGTCAAAAGGATCTTACAACCTGTCATGATCTCGTGCAGATCATTTTCAACACCCGGTCCGGTTAGATACGCTTTTGTTGCTGACTGAACTCCCATATACAAGTATAAATGCCAAATAAAGGTGTGTGGATACTTTCTCGTTGTTGCGGCATGGCTACCTTTTATATTAATTCATAAGCCACCATAAAAGTACTCACAATAACGTTCGTTACGTTGCGTCCTATGACTTGGTGTAGGATAGAGTCAGACCAAGAATAGTCTGCAGCGGATTTGATAGCCCTCGCAGTGCAAGTGTTATTTTAAACGTCAAACTTCTATGAAATTATGACGTATAAATGACACTTGCACTGCGTGGGCTATCAAATCCGCTGCAGACTTTTTATGGACCGACTCTAGTTTTACAGATTTGCCGTCGGAAAGTTGCCAAAATTTCGATATTTTTACATGATGGAAGGAATTGTTTACTCTATTACTTCATACGTGACAATGTACGCAAAGAGTATATTATAGTAAGTATATTAGGTAAAGAGAGCCCTCTTGGAGCATTTTATTGAAACTCATTTCAAACCGCTATCTCTAATTTGGATCCGAAACTAACTATGTATGTTTGCGTGCACATTTACATATGCATCCATATTGTGTACTTTCGTCCTACATAATAATATTAGGTCTACTTGGGCGGTTTTCAAGTAATTTTCTGTAACTTATAATAGTTTTTTGTTTATGATGAAATAAATAACACAAGCAGAGCAAACTTATATGAATATATTAAATAAAAGAAAATCAAAATTACATTAGACGATGACGCGGCAACATGTAGGCACAGAGAGAGAGAGAGCGCCTATTTAAGTGTAGTGCACACGGCGAGTGTGAGACATTGCTCATGCAATATTTGTAGGGGCTTGCGTTCATTCTAAATTTCTAACATCCTCCACTGGACGCAAACCCATTGATTCGGTGAAGGCCTTGTGTTTTGGTTGATGCAAAGCCTTCGTCAATACGTCAGCCACCATATCTTGAGTCTTCATGTACTTAACCACAATTTGTTTGGTGGCTATCTTCTCCCTCACAAAGTGATACCGGACATCTATGTGTTTGCTTCTAGCACGGAATGCCTCAGTACCTGAAATGCTAATTGCACTTTGGTTATCACAAAATATAGTTATTGGTGATTCTGAAAGCTCTGGCCAGAAATCATCTTCTAATTGCTTTAACCAGAGTGCCTCTTGTACAGCTGTAGATAACGACATGTACTCAGCTTCAGCAGTTGATAGAGCAATAGTTGGTTGACGTTTGGAACACCAACTTATGGCGGCACCCTGAAAAATAAATGTGTACCCAGTACACGATCTTCGGTCTTCAGTGTTACCGGCCCAATCAGCATCGCAGTAACCAGTAATATTTTCATTATTGCCATTGAAGGTTAACTTATAATTCATTGTAGCCTTCAAATATCTTAGGACCCTCTTCAGTGTTGTCCAGTGTTGAGCAGTAGGCTGGCTATTGAATCTACTCAATGAATTGACAATATATGCTATGTCGGGTCTTGTCCCTTGAGACAAATACAATAAGCACCCAACGGCCTCATGATAAGGTATGTCAGCCAATATCTCTTCATTACTTTCAGCTTTCTTTAACTGTATATTTGCTTCACTTGGAGTCCATACTGGTTTACTATCCAACATTCCAAACCGACTTAAAATTTTCTCTATGATATTGAAACCAATACATTGGGTCGCTCTTCCCATATCCTTCATATGAAACTTTTCTTTCAGTTTTTCTTTGATCATACTAGCCAGTGCTGTCATTGTTGAACAAGCATAGTAAGTCATCCACATATACAGTTACAAAAAATATATCTTCTTTGTTTAATATTCTATAGTAGATACATGGGTCCACCTTTGATCTGACTAACCCAATTTCCAATAAAACACTGTTTAATTTCTTGTTCCATTGTCTACTTGCTTGCTTTAGCCCATAGATGGCTTTGTTTAAACAACATACTTTATTTCCTTGTTCAAAATAAGGCGGCGGAGACATATATATTTCTTCTTCAACGTCGCCCTGAAGAAACGCTGTAACAGCGTCCATTTGATGTATTTTTAACTGATATTTTGCAGCTAACCCAATGAGATATCTAACAGAGGAATATCTTACAACAGGTGCATAGATCTCATGGTAGTCAATTCCTTTTGTCTGTTTATAACCTTTAATAACAAGCCTGGCTTTATAACGTGTTATATCTCCATTTTCGTTCATTTTTGTTTTATACACCCACTTGCATGGTATAACTTTCTTACCAGCCGGTTTGTCCACTAGAGACCAGGTATTATTACTTATTAACGATTGATATTCTTCATGCATCGCTTTTATCCACTCTGTCGCCTTATCATCTTTAAGGGCCTCTTCAAGGCTCTGAGGATCGCTGTTGAGCAGACTTGGGGTAGACTCAGCGTTCATGCACATATAAGAAGTCGGATTTAAATCGGTACCCTGCTTGTCACGGCGTGGTCTGAGTTTTTCTTTGTACGACTGAGGAGTATGAAAGCTCTCATTATGATCAGGTAAGTATGTTTCATCTGTGGAATCTTCTTCTACTATAGGACTTGAGCTCGATGATTCAGGCTCTATCGGAGTCCTCGGTGTAGTTGGAGAGTCTGCAAGACCATCACGCACAGTAGAACTTGAGCTTTGTGTATCTGAAATTTCCAGTGTAGTGTCATCATCATCATCATCTTCTTCAGACCTCACTTCAGGCTGTTCCGTTAAAGGTAAGTATATCACATTTTTCTTTATATTATTTACTTCACTTTTCAAACTTTTGTTTCTAACTTGTTTTCTTTTTGTTTCAGAGTTTTCAGGCGTGGCAGGAACGACATTTCGCTTCACACTTGATTCAAGAAACACGACATCTCTACTCATGATTATTTTCTTGGTTTTAGGATCCATAAACCGGTACCCTTTTGTACATTCCGAATAACCAACAAAAATAAACTCAGTTGATTTTGCATCCAGTTTCTGTCGTTTCTCTTTTGGTACATGCACCATTGCCTTGCATCCAAATATTCTCATATGGCTCAAATCTGGTTTATTTCCGGTCCATACTTCTTCAGGTGTGATGTAGCCAAGTGCACGAGTTGGCGAGCGATTTACAATATACGCCGCAGTCGCCACTGCCTCAGCCCACAGGTCATTCTGTAAACCAGCATTTAAGATCATACATTTAGCACGTTCAATAAGTGTACGGTTCATACGTTCGGACAACCCATTCTGTTCGGGTGTGTATGGAGTGGATGTCTGGTGCATTATGCCATTTTTCTTCAAATAAACATCAAAGTTTTTATTTACATATTCTTTGCCGTTGTCACTGCGCACCACCTTTATCTTTTTATTCAACTCATTTTCTACACGACATTTAAATTCTACAAATTTATCGAATACCTCGGCTTTACTCTTGATAAAATACACAAAAGCTTTCCTTGAATAATCATCAACAAAAGTTGTAAAGTACCTGCAACCTCCAACTGATGTGGTTTGTAGAGGACCACATACATCACTATGGATTAGCTCTAGCAACTCTTTTGCCCGGGAGCCACTGTTTGGAAATGGTTGTCTTGTTTGCTTTCCTTCTAAGCATGAAACACATGTTACACAACTTTCAGACTGCTGTACTAATTGAACACCGGTAGCACAGTTTGGTATTTTATCAACATCATTAAAATTCAAATGCCCCATTCTCTGATGCATTAAGTAGGTATCTGTCGCTGTGGTAGCTGTCATCGCCTTAACTTCCTTATTAAAAACATTAAGCTTATAGGTATTGTTCATTTCAGTGCAAGTAGCTACTATTTGCCCGGTCTGGTTTTTTATGTCACAGCCTTTTTTATGAAAATCAATTTTACAACCAGCTTTAATTATCATACCCACAGATAACAAATTAGTAGCCATTTCAGGTACAAATAATACTTCTCTCACCAGAATTGCATTACTTCCTCCATTTTTGTCCGGTACCTGTATTGTTAAATCGCCACAACATTCTACATGTAAGTGTTGGTTGTTAGCAATTGTTATGCTTTTAATAGGCGGATTTCTTACATTTTCCAACCATTCTCGGTGCGGTGTTGAATGATGTGAACACCCAGTGTCCACATACCAGTTCATATCATTATTTGACTGCATGGCTGAAAAGGCAGCGATGAAACCACAATTATCTTTATTATTTTTAGCATCTGATTTATTCTTCTTGTGCCAACAATTCTTGCTCAAATGCCCGTACTTGTTGCATGTAAAACAACGCGGACCCATATGTTTAGTCTGAGACGGAGACTGATTACTTTTGGAATATTTATTTTTGGAGTTTGTGTAGAAAGCAGTACTAGCGGTAGCGTCAGTTCTTGTCACCTCTTGCAAGAGCTTCGTTTTTATCAAGTCTGCGCTAATTTTCACACCGGAACTCTCAATTCCCATGATCATAGGCTTGTAAACATCTGGCAAGCCTGCTAACATCAGTGTCCCGAGCCACTCATCATCTACTTCAAATGATATATTTCGCAACTTGTGCGCTGAAGACATTAATTTATTCACATAATCTTCTATGCTACTACTGTTTTCTAAGGTTGTATTTATCAAGTCTTTTAATAAACCAACTTTCCGTAGCAAACCTGAGTCTTGAAATGCTTGTGTTAAATTGTCCCATACCTCTTTCGCTGAATTTGCCTCTTGTATATGAACATATAACGAGGAAGAGGCTTTAAACAAAATTTCATAGGCGTTACAACTTTAGCTTTGCATTTGTGTATCGAAAACCTTTACCTCTATATTTTATTACTTAAATTGTGTGTAAGTGATATTAATATTTGCAGAAACAAATTATATCTTGGTTGTATTTCTTGCTATAAATTAGTTCATGGAATATTTATTTTCGATTTATCTAAGAACATTATTTCTTGCATATTATTGCTTATTATTGCTGGAGCTTGGCTTGCTATTGAAATGCTTTTTGTTCTGAGATCCAAATACAAAAATATTGAATTAAATATTAATTTTATCTTTAAATAATGGACGGTAATATTAGTATATATTATCAAAATGCACGGGGCTTAAGGTCAAAAACAATTGAATTTCTCCGTAACGTATTAAGATTTGATTACGACTTTGTTTGTATTACGGAAACCTGGCTCCTGCCTGGAATATTTGATTCTGAACTTTTCGATTCCCGATACTCGGTTTACCGTACTGACCGTGATTATGAGCGAGTAGGTATGACGCGGGGAGGAGGTACGCTTATAGCCGTGCATCGTAAGTTCAGAGCTGAAGTACGCGATCTTCACCCATTCGTCGATTTACTTGACGCTGACGTCACCTGGATTGATGTACCTATCTCTCAAGGACCTACTGGTAAGAAAATAAGATTGTTAACTTGTTATTTTCCACAAAGTAAGTTCCAGATAGAGTCCCAATCATCATTTTTTGAATTTTTATCTAACATTTACACTGATTTTCCTAACGATTATTTCGTAGTGTTAGGTGATTTTAACATCCCGGGAGCCTCCTGGATACCTAATGTACCTAGCCAAAAAAAGTTCAAGTTGGAAATCCCAAATTACGATATTTTAACGACTCAGTTGTCTGCGTTTATGTGTTTTACCGACTGGTATCAATTCAACGATATTCCCAATCAGAATGGTAGACAATTAGATTTAGTTTTATCAAATATTAACTGTAGTGTATCAAACGTTGAAGCCTTGGTTCCTATAGACTATCATCACCCGGTCTTTTGTGTAAAGACTTGTATAGGGTCGAGTGATAATTACTTAAAACCAGCGCGTCGTATAGTACGGCGTTTCTATGCAGCTGACTACGACATTGTAAACGCAGAATTGGATAAAGTGGACTGGGAACGTTGTCTTCCAGAAGACAGCATAGAAATAGCTGTGGATACTTTCTATGATATTCTAAACCGAATTATAGATGATCTGATCCCTACTAAAATAATAAATTCTAGCCAAGATAAATTTCCCGTATGGTACTCCCGACCATTAATAAAATTGATTAAGAATAAAATAAAGACCCATAAAAAATGGAAAATTTATGGACGACTCGCAGATTACATAGCATTTTCAAAATTAAGGGCAAAGATTAAATCCATGGAAAATTCATGCTACAAATTATTCATCTCACGATCTGAAAACAACATTCGTTATAACTCAAAATCTTTTTGGTCATTTTTAAAGTCTAAGATGAGCGTTAACGGGATACCCAACACACTTTTCTTGGACAATAGTGTTGGTAATAGCGGCAAAGAAGTCGCTGATTTATTTAATACCTATTTTCAGTCAGTTTTCGTCAATAATGTTAACTCTCAAGCACCTTGCCAATCTACTTCAATTGCATTAAATAACACTGTGTTTCCTAATTGCCTAATAAATAATGTTAATATCACTACCTCTCTAGTTGAAAGCTACCTTAAGGGATTGGTGACTTCTAAAGGCTGTGGACCAGATGGAATACATCCAATATTTTTAAAGAACTGTCGGGCAAGGTTAGCTTTTCCCATATGCCTACTATTCAATCTTTCTTTAAGGACCGGGACATTGCCATGTTGTTGGAAGAGATCCATCGTAGTTCCAATCCATAAAAGTGGCAATAAACATGACATAAAAAACTATCGGGGTATCTCTAAGTTGTCGGTTATCCCTAAACTGTTCGAAAAAATTATCTACGATTCACTTTTTTACGCAGTTCGACCGAAATTGGTAAATCAGCAACGGGTGCGTCCCATGAGCTATAACTACACAATATATAATTTCATATTAATAACGTTCACAAGATATAATGAACGTTTGCTATAACATCAAAATCAATATTTTTATTAGGAATAACGGTCATTTAACATAATACTCATTTTGTATAATGATTTTTTATATAACACTCAAATACTATAAATTTAGTTTATATAACATACATAACGTATATCGATCATAGTATATACTATCTTTTAGTATAATGATTATAAAATATAATAGCGTATGATATACTAAATAGGTTATAACTGCTACCCCTATACAAAACAATCTGTTGCCAGAAAAGTAGGTTAGGTTAGGAAGTATTGATATTGGACGGAAATTAGCCATATCACTCGAATCACCCGATTTAAAAAGAGGTATGACTTTGCTATATTTCATAAGATCTGGAAAGACGCCTTGTGAAATTGAAATATTATAAATTACGGCTAAGTAAGGCGCTATTACGTCTAAGACATGACTAATGACTCTAACGGATGTTCCCCATAAGTCTTCCGTTTTCTTTAAATTGAGTGACTTGAATGTTTTAACAATAATTGCTGAATCTACTAGACTAAACTCAAAGTTAATATTACATTTCTTAACATTAGCACAAAGTAAGGAATGAGCTCGAGAAGAAGATGAATGTAGACATTTAGTGGTATTAATAGCTATTTTAGAAAAATAATCTTCGAATGCCGAGGCAACATCGTTGTTTGACATGGTCAGTTGTTTATCCGAGACAATGTTGACTTGACAATCGCGTGATTTACATTTACCAGCTTCCCTATTTATAATATTCCATGTTGTCTTCACTTTGTTGTCCGACACTTTCAGTTTAGAACTTGTATAGTTTGCTTTGGCTGTTAAACACACTCTCTTGAAGATTTTTGAGTAGTTCCTCACATAGTCCAGGAAATCTGTATTTTTGTTCAGCTCTCTCTCACCATAATGTTCATAAAGCCTTTTTCTACTTTTATAAATGCCTGCAGTAGCCCATTCACTAAACTTTTTTCTAGTTTTTGACCTACTAATAGTTTTCATACTGAAATTTTGATTAAAATGATAAAAAATTACGTTAAAAACATCTTCATACAAATTATTACAGTTGTAATGTGAAAATGGTAAAATACAGAGACTTTTTTGTATTTCATTTTTGAATAATTCCAAGCGATAGCATTTCCATAAAATTAGTATGTATAGCAAAAACGCAGTAATCCACCTGGATTTGACAAAAGATATCCGTAATAAAGTCTTAAACGTTGTGGTTTAGAAATTTTGGGTGAACAAAATGCTGTAACAGTATTTAGCTTTAGACAAAACAAACTTTCACCAGATACCATAAGACCAAATTTTATTTAAGTAACATAAAACCATAAAATTGATACACACCGTAAATATTGAAATAGCATGTGGATTCATGCTTACAATTGAAAAAAAAACTTACTTTTCTTAAAAAAAAAAACATACACTTAACCAAAATCCCCGTAATATTTTACTTAATTACAAACACGTCGACTTACTTTCACCCCCCGAACCGCACTGAGCGACGGCGCAAACGTTCGAGTAATGGCCGCGACAGCCGCGTTAAAACGAAATAAGGCGCAGAAGTTTAAACCTTACGCCCTACAATAGTGAAGTAATTATTAAGTAGTAGTTTTACTTGATCCTTGTAAACGTAGTTAAAGTCATTTCTCTCAAATTTGAATACTATGTGAATTTGTATTAAACCACTACTCGAATAAACATTATTTCCCGCCAAATAGCGTAACTGCAAGAATTTCACTTTCATGAGCGGCAAACACGTAGTAACCTACACTGCACCTACCTACCTGAACTGGTTTATTCTATACGAGCATTATGCATTTTGGTGTTAGATGTATGGAGTAATATACATTATAAATCTGAGATATTATGAACGTTATACATAATGATCGTTATAGACAATGATATTATACTTAAATAACGTTATAATTAACAAAAATAGATATTTTGATGTTATATCTAACGTTCGTTATACACCTTGAACGGTATACAAAACAAACTTATACAATATGAGCGTATATAATATGAATATTATACTATAAGTTCTTATGTCTTATATTACTTACCCCATCGCAAGCGACGTTCCTTGACCTTGTCAATGATGGGAGCGACTTTGTAACTGCCTCGGATGTGTATGTTTCGAACTTTGTCTAGAAGTGTTACGCCCGCTGACCAGCGTAGCATGCGCATTTCTGTCACATGGAGTTTTGACAGATGTTGCTGTGTAGATGCCCAGCACTCTGTACCGTAAGGTATAGCTGGTCTTATCGCTGTTTTGTACAGTTTACCTTTTAGTTGGATGGGCATCCTTTTATCGCACATCACGCCGGTGAGCTGTCTCCACTTCATCCATCCTGTGGTTGTTCTGTGAGTTACATCTTTGTCGATCTTGCCGTCACTACTGATGATAGACCCTAAATATTTAAAATGTTCAACCGTTGGTATTGGTGTGCCTTCTATGTAGAGTTGTTGGTTTGTATCCGTGTGACCATTGAATATACACGACATCTGCTCCGTTTTCTTGCGACTGATTTTTAGACCATTGCTTTCAAGGGACTTTGACCAGCAGTCTAGATCCTTCTGAAGGCCTTGCAACGAGTCTGATATAAGGGCGACGTCATCTGCGTACAGTATGTTCCATGGCACTGGTCTCTGGCAGTGGCGTGTTAGGTAGTCCATGGTGACATTAAACAAGAGTGGACTGAGTGCTGAACCCTGGTGCACTCCAACTGTAAGTTCAAACTTATCAGAAATTCCTGCTGGGCTGATGACCTGAGTTGTAACTCCGGTGTACATGTCCTATATAAAAGTTATGTACTGCTCAGGTACCTGCTGGGCTCTTAACGCATCCCATATAAGTTCTCGCGGCACATGATCGAAGGCCTTCTCTAGGTCTATAAAGACCATGTGGAGATTGGTGTTGTTCGCTCTTGCCTTTTCCAGCAGGACGTTAACAGCTTGAATAGCATCAGAAGTACTTTTCCCGGCAACGAAACCGCACTGATTTGGTGTTAACTTAATAATTTCTACTAGTCTATTATTGATTATTCTTTCCCAAAGTTTGAAAGTATGTGACATCAATTTGATGGCCCTATAATTGTTACAGTCACGGATATCTCCCTTCCCTTTGTAGAATGGCATCAGAAAGCTATTTCGCCAGTTTCGCCACGCGTCTGGAATGTGCTCCCCTTGTATCAGTTTATTGAACAGCTCGTATAACCAAATGTTTCCTGTTTGATTAAGCTGTTTCCAGACTTCAACTGGAATCTCATCAGGTCCTGTTGCTCTGTTGTGTTTCATTAAACTAATAGCTCTTTCCAGTTCTTGTGTTGTTACGGCAGGTAGTGGGCCAAGAATAGGCTTGGGCTTTTCCGTATCTGTTGTTCTTGGATGGGTGACATTAAGTAAGTGTTGGTAGTACTCCATCCAACGTTTGTTTATCTCTTTATCAGAAGTCAATAGTGTACCCTTGCTGTCTTTTATATATTTAACTCTATTAAAATCTTTCGTACTCTCATGTCTTCTCTTTGCTATTCTATGTATTTCTGTTTCTGATTTTGCTGACCGTAGGTTATGATTTTCCCTGGAAAATGTAAGCAGGCAAACTCGAGTGTTATTTCTATACTAATTTAATGCTCATTAATTGGTGTGCTGTGAAATTTTTCACATATTCATTACTTTGGCATTTGGCATAACGTAGATACCTGTATCTATTTACTTTACGAATGTTGCAAATATACCTAGGTGAAAATCAGTGAGCTCACTGAGATACCTAACATTAAATTTTATTAAAAATCATTTTATTATAGACCATTGAACGATTTAAAGCTATGCAACGGCGCTATAGCCCACGCAACAGTTTGAATTGATTCTTAAAACTTCGTTTGAAGTAATGTAGCATTCGTTTTTCTTCAAAAACTTGAAAACACGAAGGCTGATTAATGCCAAATGAATATATAATACTGATTATTATACATGCAAACGAAGAACCTTACTATCTAACCTGTCAGGCAATAATATCTCCTTGTTAAGATAAGTAGTTGTGTTATGTCTATACATCTTGTACTTCCTTGAGCTTGCACCAGGTAGTGCAATTAATCCCGAAATAAGGTGCATTCGTGGACAAAGCTAGAACTACCAGCTAGCATGGCTATTACTTATATGTTTTAAACAATGCGAAGTGTAATTTATTAAAACGCTTTAGTGAACGTAAGTAGATCTATCATCTACTCACGAGCCAAACCTAGGCTTAATAGGAACGCAAACATAGTAATATGTATGCAAAATACCAGACGATACAACAACAAGCGGAAGAGCATTCTCCGGACAGAATTATCAAGATTAAATTGTAGCTGGTTAACAGAAATTGACGGGCTTTTATTACTAAGGATACCTACAGAACGTGCTTTCATTTCATTTCATTTCATTTCATTTCATTTATTCAAATATAACGCCTTGATATAATGGCTTGGCCATACATCTTGCTTGATGGTACATAATTGCAATATAAAAGTAATGAGACCTTTGAGAGAAACAATCCTATTATTAGTCTTGATGTATTACAACCGTTGAATTAATAAAGTCCAGATACTTACCATATTAGCCCTAATTATTATACCAACATGTTATAAAATAAAACCTCATCATAGGCTGGTTAAAGTATGGGCTCAGGCCCAAAAATATTTTAAGAATACTCTCTGGGGCGAGAATTTACTAACGTAGCAATTTCATGGAAAAAATTGTGATTGTTACAACATAATTAGATTTTTAATATTATAAATTGGGGATTGTATATTTTACAAGGCCAATTACGTTCTGAATGGCTGCGCATTGTACACAATTGACTGCAGAAAAATCGTATTTGGTAAAGGGTTGAACTCCTTCAGATGATTAACAAAAAGCTGTTATAGCCCTACCAAAATTAATCATCAGTATATCACTTACCTACTGTCTATTTAAGATCGTACAACAGCTGGCATGTAAGAGTAGCTAATCAGTTAATCAATGAATTAATTTACTAAAGGCCATGATTACTTCTACAAACATAGTGTATAAGAGACACTATGGCATGTATTGTTGTGATAAGTGGACTTTTCAAATGAATTAATTGCCTTTAAGACTAAGATTTTTGAGAAGAAACAAGAGAGGCTCTGAGAAAATGTATAAAATCGTTTTTGTGTGCCTATATGTTGAATTGTATGCTGCCTTATTAATACTAATATCTTGTAAGATTCATTAAAATTACTAATTATTAGAAACAGATTTAATGAAATAGAGTTGAATAATCTCTATAATTTGATAAATTTAAAAGTAACGTGATTGATAGTTGACCTTTGTAAATAGAAGGTAGTTGGAAGAAAGAATAAAAGACGACTGGCATGGCGGTTAACGGGCATTCGGTTACGGGCAGAGGTGAAGGGAGGACGATTGTGAAGTGAGGTGATTGGAGATTGAACTGTAACGGAATATTGTGATCAGGAAATATATTGCTGTTATGGAAGAAGGAATTTTTATTACAGATCAGAAGTGGTAAGTACCTACAAGTCAGTATGGTATTCCTGAATGTATTATATTATGTAGGTATTAATATTAGAACTGAGTGATTTAAATCTTAATTGCCCAATTAAGTTGTTACAATAGTAACAGTGGTGTAAAATTATTATAATTATATACCTATACATATATTAGTAACACTTATATTGGTTGTTGTTTAGTTGAAATTAATTATCATTTCGTATATCCTATGTTAGGAAGTTTATGTTTAACGGGCGCTTAGAAACAAAGACACCGTTAATTTTATCAAGAACAAAATAATTGGGTAAACCCATTTCGGCCTAGTCGTTCACTCGAGAGCATTATACTGCAAGTTTTCTCTTCAAGACCAACAGTTAGGTTTTTTTTAGTGTTTGCTGTAATGACTATCCATAATATAATTAAAGCATTCATTACATCGCGGGTAGCGTGAAACCTTTGGAACACCGTTTTATTTTGAATAGTTCGGATACCTTTATGATTATTTACAGGTGTAGATCGGATTCTTTTAGTCTATGTATGTACCGCTTATTTGGTTACAACTTTTACCATATTTTCAATATATTATTTATCAATACGTCAGTATTATATAGCGGGGTTAAGTGTTTTCGAAATTATAAACTACTCAGACTGTAAATAAGTAGGAATGATACTTTTACTGGTAGTTACCGACCCGCCGACCTAGCCGGAGTTACAATCGCTGTCGCTTCGACAACGAAAAGCATTATGTATCTATATCACTCTTCCATATTAGCGCGACAGTGACAGTTGCGTTCCGATCGCTACGGAGCGTAAGCGATTGGCATCTTGGCTACGCGGCCCGTTTCGTATTCCGGATCCCGTTTCGAATATCGGATCCATCTCGCGTTCCTGGATTTGGGTCCGTGCCGGATACTGGAACCGTGCCGGATGCATACCTGATTTGTGCCGGATGAGTTCCGGATTCGTACCGGATCCGTCCCGGACTGGTGCCGGATCCGTGCCGGATTGGTACCGGATCTGTGCCGGATTAATACCGCATGTATATCATTTGCCGGATTCGTGCCGGATCTGAACCGGATGCGTGCCGGATTGGTATCGGATCAGTGCTGGATCCCGAATTTGTTCTAGATTCCGTTTCTGTACCAGTTTTAGAATTTTCTCGTTTCGAAAAGCCTGTGTTCCGGATCCGTACCGGGATACGGATCTGTTTTGGATTTAAGATCTGTTTTAAACGTCCCGCATTCTACCCCGGAAGCAGTAACGTAAATTAAATAAATAAATAAAACAGTTGAATTTAGCTTAATAAGAACAATTTATATTTGTCTACTATTAACAATCCAAAGATTTAGAACTCTTCCATTGTTGGTGTTGTTTTCGAGTTCCAGACTATGGACCATGAGGAAAAAAACATCCAGGCGGCGCTTGAAAACTCCTGAGCGTGACCGAAAATCGAAATCTGATGATGGACAAGAACGTCGAAGCCGAAGTCGCAACCGCCGCCAGTCCCCGAGGAACAACAGACGGAGTCGCAACCGGCGAAGCCGCAGCAGCGGCAGACACGGCCGAGGCAATGAGAGGTGGCTTCGAAGATCAACACGGAAGGACAACACGGCCAGGATTGCTTTCACGTGGAAGCCGCACAGAACAGGAACGGATGGCTTGTATATCTTTGTCGTCTTCAGTTGTAGATTTTAATAGATGTCGTTTATTGCTTAAACTGCGAATATTTTGGTACAGTACCTTAAAGTTATTTGTATTGACGAAAGTTGTCTCGAGGTACGGGTTCACAGATTATGGGGGGTGGAATCGTTGTCCAGGCAATGCTGTGGTGTCCTGTAGTCCGCTCAAGTTAGTTGTATGGGGCTCGTTAGCCTAATTTATAAGTTTTGATCTTGGTTGTTTCCTCTTTTGGCAAAATGTGACGTTAACGCTGGTAAAGGAAAGACTAAGTTACGTTTCTTCAGTATTTGTTCATAATTTAGTATATATAAAAAAAAAAAAAAAAAAAACAATACTATACGCGCTATACGCTATACACCGATATTAGTACTTACCTACGTAATAATGGGTTGAGCTAGGGCAATATAGGTTGATTGGCGCTGTGGTATATCCATGATATTTCGAAGATATTTAAATGAGTGTTAGGTTATTTCCTGACACTATTTAACTGTGATTTGAATGTACGCTGTAAAGTTGAGTTTCTCATCTTCCTCTGTCGGTTGTCAGTCTGCTCATCCAGAATAACACCTAAGTACTTTATAGACGAAGTTTTTCTATTGTTTTACAATTACATGACGTCTGGTAGGTACCAGTGGTAACTAATATATGAATAAACTTTTGACACATTTAGAGACCACGAGGCGGAAGCAGCTGTTTTATACACGCACACATATCTCGTTTAGTCTGCGTTTAGAGTTACAAATTGTATTGAAGCCAGTTCGTCACCAAAGCTAGACCGCTTTCTGTGAAGGCGCTTACTGCATCCCAGGAAGCACCGTGAAATAGTATTGCCGTGTCATCTGCGTAGCACAACGTCTGCATTGGTCAGATCCAAGAAAGTCAAGTCGTTAATGTAGATTAGAAACAAAGTTAATCCAAGTATATGTAAAGTTGTTTGTGTAAAATTACCGACTTGTTCTTTAACCCTAACACATGTGTGCGGCCTGACAGGACAGTTCCGCGTATCCGGGAAATCTACAATTTTCTAATTATTATTAGAATAATTTCAATCGACGGGAATTTTTTTTCAATCTTATAAATCTTATAATGTTGGCGGGATCATTTTGGCTGGTGTTGATTGAATAACCAAGGTTGGGCCTACACTAGTAAAGTATTCATTATAACCGTGTATTGATTCGCTTTCAGTATCCGTGGTTTTAAGAAGTTCGTTGCATTTTAAATATTTTAGCTTGGTTATTGTAGCAAGCAAAGCTCTGCTGATTGCTGTTGATCAATTCGTCAATTGTGGTTGGTGCAACTGACGCTTTAAGTGGCAAGTAATATAACGATATGATGATAATACCTACATATGATGATAAGTATAATATTATCGAATTATAAAATTGCTGGATTATTTTAATTAATGAGTTACGGATTAATGAGTTACGGATTGATGAGTTACGGATTAATGAGTTACGTATTAATGAGTTACGTATTAATGAGTTACGTATTAATGAGTTACGGATTGATGAGTTACGGATTAATGAGTTACGGATTAATGAGTTATGGATTAATGAGTTACGGATTAATGAGTTACTGGATTAGTGAGTTACTGGATTAATGAGTTACTGGATTAATGAGTTACTGGATTGATCAGTTACTGGATTGTTCAGTTACTGGATTGATCGGTTACTGGAATGATCAGTTACTGGATTGGTCAGTTACTGGATTGATCAGTTACTGGAGTGATCAGTTACTGGATTGATCAGGTACTGGATTACTGGATTAATCAGTTAATGAATTATTGGGTTATAGAGTTATTGGATTATAGAGTTATTGGATTATAGAGTTATTGGATTATAGAAATATTGGGTTATAGAGTTATTGGATTATAGTTATCGGATTATAGAGTTATCGGATTATAGAGTTATCGGATTATAGAGTTATCGGATTATAGAGTTATCGGATTATAGAGTTATCGGATTATAGAGTTATCGGATTATAGAGTTATCGGATTATAGAGTTGTCGGATTATAGAGATATCGGATTATAGAGTTATCGGATTATAGAGTTATCGGATTATAGAGTTATCGAATTATAGAGTTATCGAATTATAGAGTTATCGGATTATAGAGTTATCGGATTATAGAGTTATCGGATTATAGAGTTATCGGATTATAGAGTTATCGGATTATAGAGTTATCGGATTATAGAGTTATCGGATTATAGAGTTATCGGATTATAGAGTTATCGGATTATAGTTATCGGATTATAGAGTTATCGGATTATAGAGTTATCGGATTATAGAGTTATCGGATTATAGAGTTTATTGGATTATCGAGTTGAGTTTATTGGATTATCGAGTTGAGTTTATTGGATTATCGAGTTGAGTTTATTGGATTATCGAGTTGAGTTTATTGGATTATCGAGTTGAGTTTATTGGATTATCGAGTTGAGTTTATTGGATTATCGAGTTGAGTTTATTGGATTATCGAGTTGAGTTTATTGGATTATCGAGTTGAGTTTATTGGATTATCGAGATGAGTTTTTTGGATTATTGAGATGAGTTTATTGGATTATTGAGATGAGTTTATTGGATTATTGAGATGAGTTTATTTAATTATTGAGTACAGTATTGGATTATTGAGTAGAGTTTATTGGATTATTGAGTTGATTTAATGGATTATTGAGTTGAATTATTGGATTATTGAGTTGAGTTATTGGATTATTGAGTTGAGTTATTGGATTATTGAGTTGAGTTATTGGATTATTGAGTTGAGTTATTGGATTATTGAGTTGAGTTATTGGATTATTGAGTTGAGTTATTGGATTATTGAGTTGAGTTATTGGATTATTGAGTTGAGTTATTGGATTATTGAGTCGAGTTATTGGATTATTGAGTTGAGTTATTGGTTTATTGAGTTGAGTTATTGGATTAATTTGTTGAGTTATTGGATTAATTAGTTGAGTTATTGGATTATTGAGTTGAGTTATTGGATTATTGTGTTGAGTTATTGGATTATTGTGTTGAGTTATTGGATTATTGTGTTGAGTTATTGGATTATTGTGTTAAGTTATTGGATTATTGTGTTGAGTTATTGGATTATTGAGTTGAGTTATTGGATTATTGAGTTGAGTTATTGGATTATTGAGTTGAGTTATTGGATTATTGAGTTGAGTTATTGGATTATTGAGTTGAGTTATTGGATTATTGAGTTGAGTTATTGGATTATTGAGTTGAGTTATTGGATTATTGAGTTGAGTTATTGGATTATTGAGTTGAGTTATTGGATTATTGAGTTGAGTTATTGGATTATTGAGTTGAGTTATTGGATTATTGAGTTGAGTTATTGGATTATTGAGTTGAGTTATTGGATTATTGAGTTGAGTTATTGAATTATTGAGTTGAGTTATTGGATTATTGAGTTGAGTTATTGGATTATTGAGTTGAGTTATTGGATTATTGAGTTTAGTTGTTGGATTATTGAGTTTAGTTATTGGATTATTGAGTTTAGTTATTGGATTATTGAGTTATTGGATTATTGAGTTATTGGATTATTGAGTTATTGGATTATTGAGTTTAGTTATTGGATTATTGACTTATTGGATTATTGACTTATTGGATTATTGGATTATTGGATTATTGGGTTATTGGATTATTGGGTTATTGGGTTATTGGATTATTGGGTTATGGATTATTGGATTATGGATTATTGGGTTATTGGATTATTGGATTATTGGATTATTGGATTATTGGATTATTGGATTATTGGATTATTGGATTATTGGATTATTGGATTATTGGATTATTGGATTATTGGATTATTGGATTATTGGATTATTGGATTATTGGATTATTGGATTATTGGATTATTGGATTATTGGATTATTGGATTTTAAAATTATTGGATTTTAAAATTATTGGATTTTAAAATTACTGGATTATTGGATTATTAAATTATTGGATTATTGGATTATTAAATTATTGGATTATTGGATTATTAAATTATTGGATTATTGGATTATTAAATTATTGGATTATTGGATTATTAAATTATTGGATTATTGGATTATTAAATTATTGGATTATTGGATTATTAAATTATTGGATTATTGGATTATTAAATTATTGGATTATTGGATTATTAAATTATTGGATTATTGGATTATTAAATTATTGGATTATTGGATTATTAAATTATTGGATTATTAAATTATTAAATTATTGGATTATTAAATTATTGGATTATTGGATTATTAAATTATTGGATTATTGGATAAAAAAAAAGACGGAAATAGAGAATGTTATGTTGTGATGAGACACGTTTATGTCATGAGAGTGATTCAGTAAGTAGCACATTAAAAGAATAAGAATGGAATCAAAAAACAAGAGAAATAATGGGCTACACGTAAAATTTGATTAAAAAAATGGTATGTTGTGAGACACGTTTGTGTCATGAGAGTGATTAAAAAAAAAAGACGAGAAATAATGAATAAAAAAAAAAAACAGCAATCGAATATGTTAAGTAATGTACTTTATATGTATTGATGCATAAAAATTATTGTATATTGTTGTATAATTATTGAATAGAAACTTAAATATTTCGATGGATTTATTGGATTTGAAATAATTATGTGAAGATATAGATTAATTCAATAAATAATAAGAAAAATGTATATAGACAGACAAAGAAATTGTATTAAATGGGTAATGAAGGATTAATAACTTTCTTACTGAATGCCCGATGATTTGACATGCCGAGTGTAAGATTAGATGACAGACGCGATTAGTATGACTGTGCATGAGGACATGCACAATGTCAGGATGGGCGAGTGTAAGATTCATTAAAATTACTAATTATTAGAAACAGATTTAATGAAATAGAGTTGAATAATCTCTATAATTTGATAAATTTAAAAGTAACGTGATTGATAGTTGACCTTTGTAAATAGAAGGTAGTTGGAAGAAAGAATAAAAGACGACTGGCATGGCGGTTAACGGGCATTCGGTTACGGGCAGAGGTGAAGGGAGGACGATTGTGAAGTGAGGTGATTGGAGATTGAACTGTAACGGAATATTGTGATCAGGAAATATATTGCTGTTATGGAAGAAGGAATTTTTATTTCAATCTGGTAACCATATCTGGGTACAGGACACTGAAAAGTGTCAAAAATCTAAGTTTATTTTCCTCTTTGCAAGATAAAATAAGTAACGTATACCAGAATTATTTAATAGAATGTGGACATAGAAATAAATGGAAACACAAATTATGATCTGAATATAATTGTGGGATGGAGAAAATAAAAACATGATTGTTTGCAGAAATGATTTTAATTAAATACAGTTTTCTATACACATGTCTTTTGCTTTTAACAACACTCCTTGCCTACCTATAAATAATAATGTATAGTAAAATATGTCACTGTACACTTTAGACTATTAGTCTATTTCACATTCATCCATGTACCCGGATTGTTAAGTGCACTTGTACTCGTTGTTTCCACCAGTTTCATTTATCATTATAAATGGATCACATTGGCGTTTTTTGACCACCAGGCGATCACAGACACGTCTCAAATATTAAATAGGCTTCAAATAACGGTACTGAAGCTTAATAGCAGCGTTTTACCTTACAATAAAACGCTTATTAAGCGAAATACCTTATTTGAAGCCTATATTTTTAAATTCGCCTGTGGCTACAACACTCAGTTGCAATAAACCACATCACTTTTATTAAGACCGTGGAGGGTACTTTTGACTTGCTGTTTTTGCTCCCACCATGCAGGATGCAATGAGTAACATCTATAGTCTATACAGCCTAATGTACTGGTACGTCTAGGTTTTATTTCACATTGGAAAATTGAATAATAATAATATTATAATGCAGCCCTTTGGTAAGTGGTATTATTGCAACTTCGTTTTATTTATAATTATTTGAGATCCAATGAAGGCAACCTCCGTGGCACCGAGCCACGGTGCCTGGTGGTCGATGAAGGGGGTATAACTGGAAACGGAAGTTCAAGGCGGGAGTTTGTTGCCAATTGTGAACCGCTACGTCATCTGTCAACAGTATCGCTCTCTCAAATATTAAATAGGCTTCAAATAAGGTATTTCGCTTAATAAGCGTTTTATTGTAAGGTAAAACGCTGCTATTATTCACAGGAGTGTCGCTGTTGGTAGGTTATATAATTTAAAATCAACAAAGATATCAATATGATTTTTACATAAGGTACTTATCAATCATAACACACCTGTGTAAGTTAATTATTTGTTTAAAATTATATTAGCGTTTTAATTCATAACTTTGTTATTATTGTATAATTTAATTTTATCAAACTACAATTACCGGTAAGAAACAGTGTCTGTAGGTACGCTAGGTAGAAGTCTGTAACTATGAACAAAACAGACATGTATGTAATTCTTTAGTTTTGCTGTGAGATAGCTATGGTATTGACAAACAACAACAGAATCTCTGCCTGGATGGAGATCCATTATTCCACATAGTTACCACAACAATATGGAAATTATTCCATATTGCCATATCCATTAGGCTGTTATACTTAAGCTTAAAATAAAAGATGATATAGGTTGATTCAATGAGTATATTAATTGAAACTGTGTTCTTTTCAGGTTGTGAGTACCTATTCATTCCATCATCAGCTATTGTCCGGAGCTGGCTACACAATCCGGAGGCCACACTGTTCTGGCATCTAACCGGCCTGCACACCGCCATCAAATGAAGTTGGTTGTACTGAAATAAAGAAAAAATATTAACTAGTTTAATGATTGTCAAATGTAATAAAATTGTTTTATTTAAGTGGGTTGTTTGATTTCCCTAAATTAACACATGAATAGAGGGCGGAGTACCGGTGGCAAATTTCACGCAAAAGGTATGGAGTCGCCTAAGTATTCTTATGATTAAATAAATAACGAATAAATGATTAATTTTGCACAATAATTTTTAGGAACTTATAGAAATTATCTTACGAGCATACAAATATAATGTAATATGTTGTTAATATCTATAATACATAATAATATGTTTTCTTATCAAAACATTATCATTAGGTACTAAATACTAGACTAAGAAGTTATACCTGCCAAACGATATATTATTTTCAAGACCATTCAATTACAATTGAGGACTGGAATTATGTGTTCGAGGTCCTCCTCACAATCTACACTTAAGTGCGTATCCATGTTATAAAATGACTGTACTATGGCCACATGTTCCTGGTTTTTCGGAGTGAATCGGTTTCTTAATTTATTGAAGATCCATTTATGAGTGGAAAACGATCGCTCTACATCTACCGATGTCATGGTTGCATGTTTAAGGACTTGTTTATAATTTTCCATTGTAATCATATTCCTTAATTCGTCAGCATCTGGGTTTCTATCTAGAACCAATTCGAGTTTATTTCGCACGGTTTCACTTCCTTGGAGGCTTAAAATACTCCTAACTATATCTATTACCAGAAGACTTTCTTCTATCGGAATTTTAGTGCATTCTAATTTTTCTATCGATTCAGGTATAATTTCGTAACAATTTTTTATAAAGCTTAACTCGTTTTTTAAATTTTCATTTTCAAACAACTTCTGGGCTTTTCTAATGGCAATAGCTTCTTCTTCTGTTCAATTGCATCACAACATTTTTAATCACGTCAAAATATCTATCGTAGTCAAAACTTGCATTTAACCAGGTGCCCCAACGAGCGATAATGGGTTCCGGCGGTAAAGGCACATTCTGCGCATGGTCCCTGAAAAATCGGACGCGGTGTGGTGATTTAAAAAAAATCTTCTTGACATTAGATATTAAGAATTGACCAATTTATGTTCAGATCGGGTCTCTATTGGTTCCCATAATTTTTTTGTTCCGATTTATTCAATCCATAACGTTTTCCATCATAATTTTTATTAGTCATATTGTCAATAGTCATAAATTTTAACAATATAAATTGCAGTTCCGATTTTTGCAGGTCACTATTATTGTTAGTCATAAAATTTGTTACTCATAATATTCAAAGTCCAGAAGGTATACCATTACATAATATTGAAGGCAATAAACTTGGTTACAATAATCGTTATAAGGTCTTTTATTGCAGGTTATAATGATAAGTAGGGGCTCTATTGCATTCTCTAAATTTTAAGTTCCGATTTTTTTTAGACCATAACGTTTTCCATCACAATTTTTATTAGTCATATTGTCAATAGCTATAAAATTAAACAAAACAAATTGCATGCTTGTCTACGTACCTGGGGATTTTTTTTTAATTTGGCTTACTGATTTCCCCTCCATTTCTTATTTTTCATGTAGTTTATTAAGCCATTTCATCCCGCCAACGAGTCGACGGAGCCCCGCTTCGCGGGGCTCCTATTTCCGCTCTGAGGGACACAAGGTAACTAACGAACCTACCTGAGGAATCCGATGTTTTATTGTTTGGTTTACTGATTTCCCGCCATTTCTTATTTTTCATGTAGCTTATTAAGTCATTTCGTCCCGCCAATGAGTCGACGGAGCCCCGCTTCGCGGGGCTCCTATTTCCGCTCTGAGGGACACAAGGTAACTAACGAACCTACCTGAGGAAACAGATTTCATTTTTCTTTATATGAAGGATGTCATTAAAAATGGCCCTTTGTTTGACATAATTATTGAAAGTCATAATGTTTAATATTATATCCTCTAATATCCTAAATATTAGAATATTAGAGGATATCATTTTATGACTATCGAAATTCGAAACAGTAAGTTTATGGGAAACAAAGAGATGACATTAAAACGATACGATTAACAACCATTAGTCCGATAAAATATATGCCTTAAAATATTTCTGAATAATTATTGATATACCTTTGAATGTTATACTCAACAATTTTATAACTTTTGTGATTATAGCGTTTACTATTATAGATGTTTAACATTAGAACTATGAAACGTTATACTTAACAAAAATTATGACTATTGATGTTTATGTCCATAAATTATATGGATATCAATTTCTGACTATCGAAATTCGAAACAATAAGTTTATGGGAAACAAAGGGATCCCGTTCAGATCTTATCTGCTCCGCGACTCTGTGTAGTCCATGAGCGAAACAAGTTACGTGGCGTACTTTAGTGTACTTTTTCTTCAAAATCTTGCCGGCAGCAAGCATGTACGCTGCGCTATCCGAACAGAATATTAAAAACTTGTTCATATTATCTGTAAAATTATCCTCCCACAAAAAATTCAAGCTTTCGTCAACCACCGCTGCAATTGAGTTCGCGTTTACAGTACTAACGACTTTACACGCTAACAAATATGGCCTTTCTAAAGCATCATCAAGTGATTTTATAATTACATTTACTACGCAATTACCGAAATTATCAAGAGTCTCATCCACCGCAAGCCATAAATTGGAATCGAAAAATATATTTCGTATTTGCTTGACGGTCGCATTGTATATTCTGGTAAGATAGTATTTTCTCAAAACACTTTCTTCGGGAAGTTTTATGCCTTTATCTAAGTATTTTCCAAAGAACTTTTTAAATTCTGGATGGTTAACTCTTTTCCATGGGATGTTACACGCTATAAGGAAAACGCATAAATCATAGGCAAAGGTGCCATTTTGGTTTCCACAGTTAATTTGGTGTTGTTTACTGTTAACGTGTTTTTCGACATTATATTTTTTCAACTGCTTTAAATCCACTGAGCAAGAAATACAGTGAATGCTACATTCTTCTTCATTATATATAAGATTTTCGTACGGTTCTATCATCCGCAGAATTGTTGCTTCACATGGCTTATTCATCTTGATATTTTTCGGTTTTAAATATTTAGCCGACGCAATAATAATTCAGATAATATAGATGTAAAGCAGCTGTCTAAATTGACAATGTCAAATAATTAGTTTCTAAATGTCTCATAAATTTGTAAATTAGTAACTTTTTGAAAAGAAAGGTTGCATATGGTAAAAAATATTATATCGATGAATGGTGACTTTGTTAAAAGAAATTGAAAAATAACCCAAAACATTTACGACATAACATTTAGGTGTTCCTGAAATCGATTTATGAAAATAAATGTTAAGTACTTACTTCCAATTTACGAGTAGGTACCATACTAAGTACATTAGGTAAATGAATAATTTTATTATTCAAGCCTAAAATAATAATTATAAAAACGACTCCTCCTCCTCCTCCTTTTGTGTGAAATTTGCCACCGATACTCCGCCCTCTACACATGAAATATTATGTTGATATGTTATAATAAAAATCTCAGTTTAAAACACATGAACTTGTTTTATTTATCTATCACAATGTAAAAAATTAACTCTGCTCAGTGTGGACTTCAACAACACAGAACTCAAGTATGCTAGCATTAATAGTAATTGCCCGAGTACACCATTATTTCATAGCAAATAGCACTACACAGCATTCAGTGCAGCGGCAACATTAACAGTGCCTAGAGATCCAACCAAAGTAGGCCAACCACAGTTTATTTTTTCATAGTGATAATGATAATACACCTACAAATTGGAATATGATATGTCCCATAACAAAGGTACCTATACCGGGTGTGGCCTGTAATATGAGCAAAAAATTAAACAGTATGCTGTACTCCTCATACTGACCAACATTTGTGCAGCGACTTTTAAAAATAACTTGGGGTTTGATTTTTAATACACTTTAAAGTTTATTCTAAGACGCAATGTATTGCGAGTTTTGTTATGTTTAAGGCGTGACAAGCAACGTCAATCACAATGATATGGCGTGGCGATGGCGTCCATTGAAGATAATATTTATTTTGTATGAAAAATAGGGAGTCTAAATACTTCATAATTTTTAAAAGTTGTTGAACAAAAGTGTCACCGTTTGAGGAGTACAATCTATGTTTTAATTATTTGCTCATGTTACAGGGCACACCCGGTATACCTGCCCATATTATTCAATTAAGTATCTTCAGTATTGCTGTGCCCTTACAGGTTGCTATGTAATATGTGCGCAATTAATACTTTTTAGTTAGAGCTTGAGAATACCGTGATCTTATAATAAATCAGCGTTTTATGGCAGGTAATGAGTATGAAACAAAAGTAGGTATACTCACTTCTTTGCGCTGTAGGAGTTCCAGGAGTAGTTTTCATTCTTTTATGATAGGTATATAGGTTGGTGAGGTGCTTTATCCGACGCCGGTGCCCCAGTCGTGGAAGTCTAGTCTTATGTATAACAGTTCGTATCGCATAAATTGCTTGCATCCATGGTATAATAATATACTCCGCCTGGTACTCTATTCCGAGATTCGCGTATGACCTAACTGACACGGGCCTACGTTATCATGCTGTTTACAGGTTCTCAAACTTTAAAATGTGGGAGAATTTTAATCAACGGTGAAAATTATTTTAACGGCATTAATTTTAAGTTATTCATGTAGAAACATAGTAAAATAAAACAAATCTAATGTATTAAATTAAACTTTATTTATCTATACAAGAGAAACGTTTGAAAAACTAATTCACAGTTACACATTAATTACCAAGCTTACGACGTGAAAAGTTTGGAAAACACTGCGACTGCTGACACTGAGCGAGAAGGAAATAACAATTAACACGCGTTCGACAAGGATGACGGTCAGGGCATGAAGTTATCTAGATCCGAATTGTCAAATGTGACAGCGCTATCCTGTGTTGCCAGTAATGTAAACAGAATTACCCGAACGTCTGAAATTTCTTTCGTGAATCGGAAGATATTGCTAACGAATAAATAAAAATGACGTGTTATTGTAAAATTTAAGATAAAATACATATAAATGAAAATTATAAAATTATAAAGAAATATTTTAACTTATTAACCATAAAGTCTATTTCAATAGAACTTGCTAACTATGTAAACAAACCGCCATATTGAAATTGTCTCTGAATGATGAATTTACTAGTGATGGGCAAGACTCCTACTTACTACTTTACTAATGTCAAACCATATCGAATAATAAAATACCAAAAGTAAAAAACAAGTAGTTACTTATTTTTAATTTGTTTAATCACGGTCAGAAGACAAATTAGTACTTAAGAATGATGTATTGATGTATTTTATAACCGCGGCGGTAGGTACAGAGCGTGGGTTGGGTAGTGTGTAGCGGGTTTATATCACAAACTTTAGTCACAACACTACCCATCATAGACAATTGTAGAATTTAAAAGAAACAAAACCGTCATTCCATCAGGTCCTAATAACCTAACTTATGAAACCATTTTAAACTTTTAATTAAACATCCAAGATATAGTTATATATTTATGTAATTTACGGAACGGACCGTTTTAATAGTGTATATGTGTATGGTTCCAATGGTATTTGATGAGGTGGTGTGAAAATTCAAAGAGAAACAGTGATAAATAAAGTTACGTTGTTTGTTTACATAGTTAGCAAGTTCTATTGAAATAGACTTTAGGTATAATGTACCCATGTAACATGTTATGTTGAAATAAAGTGGCAATGTTATTGTGACGTAGGCCCGTGTCACTCTGGGAATAGAAGACCATGTTTTATTAGACCATGCTTGCATCTTGATGAATGCGACACACAATCGTGCAAACAACTCCTAGCAAAGGCGCAATATCTAGGTTTCCCGCTATTTGCGCACTATATCTAGGTATGTAATGGTTTATCTCCTTATTTACACATATTAAACCACTCATTTATTAAATTTAGAGGTTTTTTAAACAAAAAGAACACCCAAATCACTAAATTACGATACAAGTCTCATCGACGTTTGCACGAATTTGTGAAATGCTGTCTTGTCAAATGCTGTTTTGTGACCGCCATCTTGTATTTTAGGGATAATAAACAGATAAAGAAGGGTCCTTTGCTCCATAACTTTCCGAGGATTTAAAAAAGAGATGATCAACTGTTTAGCGCTAAAAAGTGTTTATGAATCACGTTTTGTGACATCCCGTTATCAGCTACTGATGATCAATGCTCTAACTGTTTATGAATACGGCTGTTAATGTTAGTGGTTTGTTTTTTTATTTTATTTTTTATTTTTATTTAACATACACACAACCATCTTTACAGGCTATCCTAATTCGACAGTATGGAATTTTAACACACAAGAAACTAAACAACATAGGCACATTATTACAAATGTGGCCTTTGTGAATTCGTTCAAAGAACAAAAAAACAAATCTAACTCGATCGCTACTCGATTAAGGGTCCCAATTGCGCGCGTAAAGGGGGCCTGGCGAAGGAGTTGCGTTCGAGCGCGCGGCTCGGCCAGCAAGCTCGGCCGCCGAAGCCGCCACACATACCGATCTGGTACGTTCAAACGCACCTCTGCCAGGACTCCAGGAGTAGAAACTATTCCCCG